>NC_092093.1:49699578-49790849 GCF_045679555.1 Salvelinus alpinus
TCTGCTCCAACACAGTGTGCTCCAGCCCAGGTCAGAATACCAGCCTCCCAGTCTGCTCCAGCCCAGGTCAGAATACCAGTCTCCCAGTCTGCTCCAGCCAGACAGTCACCCACAACTGCAATCCTTATTGATTCAAATGGGAAGTTCTTAGTACAGGAAAGATTATTCCCTAGACACCAGGTGTATAAGTTCTGGTGTCCTACAACTGACAGTGCAATGCAGCTACTCAGTCAGACCAGGATTGACACCCTCGACAACATCATCATCCACACTGGCACAAACGACCTTCATGCCAAAGGTGAAGATGTATCTGGGGCAGTGAGAAGAGTGGCAGAACGGGCACAGGCTGTGTTCCCAACAACCAATATAGTTGTGTCCACCCTCCTACCAAGAAAAGACTTCCCAGGACAGTTGATCGACAAAATAAATCAACAGATCACTGTGGACTGTGCCTCACTACTCAACGTCAGAACGGCTCACCACCCCACTCTGACATGTCAACACTTATACGATAATGTACATCTTGATCAGGACAGTGTCAGAACCTTTGCCAAGGACCTAAAAGATGCAACACTTGGCAGGGACCCACACACCCATCACCCCAGCAACAGAGGTCCCCCGCCCCACCTTCTGAAACAACAGTACCTCCACCATCCCCAGGAGAAAAGAGCCAGACACGGCTTATTACAGCACAGCTCTACTAGACCAGGCCCAACACAACACAGATTTACGAGACCAGGGCCTTCACAACACAGCTCTACTAGACCAGGCCCATCACAACACAGATTTACGAGACCAGACCCGCATCAGGACAACACGACTAGACCAGGCCCAACACAACACAGCTCTACTAGACCAGGCCCATCACAACACAGCTCTACTAGACCAGGCCCAACACAACACAGATTTACGAGACCAGACCCGCCTCAGGACAGCACGACTAGACCCGGCCCATCACAACACAGCTCTACTAGACCAGGGCCTTCACAACACAGCTCTACTAGACCAGGCCCATCACAACATAGCTCTACTGGACCAGGCCCATCACAACACAGCTCTACTAGACCAGGCCCATCAGAACACAGCTCTACTGGACCAGGCCCATCACAACACAGCTCTACTAGACCAGGCCCATCACAACACATCTCTACTAGACCTGACCCATCACAACACAGCTCTACTGGACCTGGCCCGTCACAACACATCTCTACTGGACCTGGCCCATCACAACACAGCTCTGACCACTACTCCAGGGTCGGACAGAACACTGTCCTTCAGAGAAGTACACCACATGATGCAGTCCACACCATGTATCATTCAGATCATCAGCCTACATATGCTGAGGTAACCTCTGGCAAAAGACACCTAGAACAATCAGAGATAGGAGAGGTGCGCCAACTACTGCAACTAATATGCAGACTACTGAGCTAGACAGACCCTTTAATTCACGGGCACACACACACACAGGGTTGCAGATTGCATTGTACTTATTTTTTGTGCAGTCTTATTCCATTCTTATTAATTTGTTTACAACTATTCTTAATTTTATTGGCACCAGTATAATAATAATATTTATATATAATGGTGTGTGTATGTATGTATGTATGTATGTATGTATGTATGTATGTATGTATGTATGTATGTATGTATGTATGTATGTGATGTATGTGTGTGTGTGTGTGTGTGTGTGTGTGTGTGTGTGTGTGTGTGTGTGTGTGTGTGTGTGTGTGTGTGTGTGTGTGTGTGTGTGTGTGTGTGTGTGTGTGTGTGTGTGTGTGTGTGTGTGTGTGTGTGTGTGTATGTATGTGTGTATATGTATGTATGTGTGTATATGTATATATATATGTATGTATGTGTATATATATATATATATATATATATATATATATATATATATATATATATATATATATATATTATTTTGTATTGTTTTCAATGTACTTTCCTCAAACCAGTGAATATCACTTATTATAAATGAGATCATTAACTATCAGCTCTTGGAATATCCAGGGACTTTACTCTTCACATTTTGGTTATAAAACAACAAATCCAGAATTGATTAAAAACATCAAAGGACAGGACATCATAATCCTACTGGAAACATGGTGTCGTGGAGACATAGATACTCAGTGTCCCTCAGGCTATAGGGAAAGTTTACTACCATCAATCAAACATAAAAATGTTAAACGGGGCCGAGACTCAGGTGGAATCATCATTTGGCATAAGCAGGACTTGGCACTGAATGAAATGAAAAAAGGTACCAGTCACATTTGGCTAAAACTTAACAAAGGTACAATCTATTGTGACAATGATGTGTACATATGTGCAGCTTATGCTCCTCCTTCAGATTCACCATATTATGATGATCAGTTTTTTGACAATCTCCATACAGAAATCATTACATTTCAGGCAGAGGGTAAAGTGCTTCTTTGTGGAGATTTCAATGCAAGAACAGGTTCTGAGCCTGACTACACTGATGCGGGAGGTAACCACCACATATTTGGTCACCCCTCCTTGTACAGCAGCCCTATTATAAATAATAGAAACAGTCCTGACCAAATACTGAACAAAAATGGGAAGGAGTTAGTGCATCTCTGTCGAGCCTTAGGCATGTACATGCTTAATGGTAGAATCAGAGGGGACTCTTTAGGTCAGTTTACTTACTGCTCAGCTCTTGGGACAAGTGTAGTCGATTATGCCATCACGGACATTGACCCCTCCTCCATTAGTGCATTCACTGTCAGACCACAGACACCATTGTCAGATCACAGTCAGATCAACGTGTTTTTGAAGAAATTAACCGGCAATATTCATTCAAAAAAACTGCCCAATAAACTCTTCAACATTAACCAATCATACAGATGGGCTCCAAACAGTGCAGAGGGATTCATTGAAACATTGAACTCAAAAGAAATGATGAACTCTATACAGTTTTTCAATAACTCACAATACCAAAACAATAAAGATGGTGTCAATTCGGCTACTCTAAACATCAACTGCATATTCCAAAAAGCAGCATCGAAAGCAAATTTGAGAAAACCAAAGAAATGCAACATCAGAAACAAAAAACAAAATGTTTCGGACAAATGGTTTGATAATGAATGTAAAACAATTAGAAAACACCTAAGACAAATGTCAAACAAAAAACATAAGCAGCAAAACAACCCAGAGCTACGATATGAATACTTTGAAACTCTGAAACAGTATAAACATACACTGAAACGCAAGAAACTGAATTATACCAACAAGACACTTGATGAAATTGAAAACGCAATTGACCAAAATCAGTTCTGGGACATGTGGAACAATTTAAGCACAACAAAGCCACAAGAATTAGCCATACAAGATGTAGGAATTTGGAAAACTTATTTTGATAATCTATACAAAAACATCCCACAAAAAGACTTAAAACAGAACCAATTAGAAATTAAAGAAAAATTGAAAATCCTTGAATCAGTCACTAAAAATAACCAAAATCCATTAGATTACCCAATAACCCAACAAGAACTAAATGAAAAGCTCAAATCTATTAAATCAAAGAAGGCTTGTGGTCTAGACAACATCAGAAATGAAATGCTGAAAAACAGCACACCTGAGTTGCAAAATGCTGTGCTTAAATTGTTCAACATGGTTTTAACTTCTGGCTGCTTCCCTGATGTCTGGAACCAGGGGCTCATCTCCCCTATCCACAAAAGTGGAGACAAATCAGACCCCAATAATTACAGGGGAATTTGTGTAAACAGTAACTTGGGAAAGGTTTTCTGTAGCATTTTGAATTCAAGAATCCAAACCTTTCTTCAAGAAAAAAATGTAATAACTAAATGTCAAATTGGCTTTCTCCCTAACCATCGCACTACTGACCATATATACACCTTACACACACTAATTAATAAACACGTCCACCAAAAAAAAGAGGGCAAAATCTTTGCTTGCTTTATTGACTTTAAAAAAGCATTTGATTCTATTTGGCACGAAGGGCTATTCTACAAAATTCTACAAAGTGGGCTTGGTGGTAAGGTGTATGACTTAATAAAATGTATGTACACAGAAAATAAGTGTGCAATAAAAATCAAAAACCAAAGAACAGAATTCTTTTCACAATGTCGAGGTGTGAGACAAGGCTGTAGTTTGAGTCCAAATCTTTTCAACATTTATATCAATGAATTAGCAGACATGTTGGACCATTCTCCAGCCCCAGGACTCACACTATTTGACACAGAGGTGAAATACCTGCTATATGCTGATGACTTGGTACTTCTATCACCAACCAAAGAAGGTCTTCAACAGAACATTAATATTCTAGAGCAATATTGCCATAATTGGGCCCTGGCAGTAAATTTCCCAAAAACTAAAATCATGATTTTCCAAAAACAAAACAGATGTCAGAAACACAAATATAAATTCACCCTGAACAACACCATAATTGAACACACAAAAAATTACACCTACCTTGGTCTGACCATATCTGCATCGGGAAACTTTAATATGGCAGTGAATGCACTCAAAGAAAAAGCCCGCAGAGCATTGTATGCAATAAAAATGAAATTATTCAAAATCAACATCCCAATTAGAATTTGGACCAAAATATTTGACAGTGTAATCCTACCAATAGCTCTTTACGGAAGTGAGGTTTGGGGGCCACTCAATAAACTGGACTTTAAAATGTGGGACAAACATCCAATTGAAACCCTACATGCAGAATTCTGTCGGAAAATCCTACAAGTCTAGAGAAATACACCAACTAATGCATGTAGGGCAGAATTGGGCCGCTTTCCAGTAATAATGAAAATACAGAAAAGATCATTAAAATTTTGGCTACATCTAAATTCAAGTCCAAATTCGAGTCTGCAATTTAAAGCACTTCAAACCCAAGAGCTGAGCCCAGAAACGAGCCCTCTCAGTCAGCTGGTGTTGGACCTAACCAACCAAGCTGACACCGGCACTGCTTCAAAAGAAAGAATTCCAATAAACAAAATCATGAACCAATCAAAGGACTCATATTTACAACATTGGAAAAACGAAACAAAATCCCAAAGCCGACTAAATTGCTATCTGACCCTAAACAGAGAATATGAATTGGCTGAATATCTCTACTCTGTCATAGATTCGAAGCAGAGACAGATCCTTACCAAGTACAGGCTGAGTGACCACCGATTGGCAATAGAAACCGGCAGACATAAAAAGACATGGCTACCCAAAGAGGAGCGTGTATGTGGTCACTGCACGACAGGGGAGGTAGAAACAGAGATGCACTTTCTCCTTTACTGTGATAAATATTCCTCACCAAGAGATTCATTATTCACAGAAATGACTACATTTATTCCAAATTTTAACTTATTAAACCCAGAGGAAAAACTAAAAATACTCATGGGCGAAGGAGCAATGGCTCCTCTTGCAGCCAAATATGTATTTGCCTGCCATAGCGTGAGGGACACTGAATAATAACATCTGCATAGTAAGCAGTAACTTACTTATTATGACTGTTATTGTTATTACTGTTATTGTTATTAGTATTATTATTGTTGTTTATCATTCCAAATAGTAATGGTATGGGTGGTAATGGTAATGATAGCAGTTTAATGATAGTGGTGGGGGTAGTGGTGCATTACACCATACATTACATTCGACTATTGACTGTTACCATTTTATTGTTACAATTTTTTATATTTCATTTTGTATTATTATTTACTGCCATTCTATATTATTATTTGTCATTGTTTTAATTGTATTACAATGTATATTGTATACATTGTTGCTTTGGCAATATTGACACAATGTTTTTCATGCCAATAAAGCAGCTTGAATTTGAATTTGAATTTGAATTTGAGAGAGAGAGAGAGAAGAGGGGAAAGAGAGGGAGAGAGAGAGAGAGAGAGGGAGAGGAGGGGAAAGAGAGGGCGAGAGAGAGAGAGAAGAGGGGAAAGAGAGGGAGAGAGAGAGAAGAGGGGAAAGAGAGGGAGAGAGAATATGGGAAAGAGAGAGAGAGAGAGAGAGAGAGAGAGAGAGAGAGAGAGAGAGAGAGAGAGAGAGAGAGAGAGAGAGAGAGAGAGAGAGAGAGAGAGAGAGAGAGAGAGAGAGAGAGAGAGAGAGAGAGAGAGAGAGAGAGAGAAGAGGGGAAATAGAGGGATAGAGAGAGAGAGAGAGAGAGAGAGAGAGAGAGAGAGAGAGAGAGAGAAGAGGGGAAAGAGAGGGAGAGAGAGAGAAGAGGGGAAAGAGAGAGAGAGAGAGAGAGAGAGAGAGAGAGAGAGAGAGAGAGAGAGAGAGAGAGAGAGAGAGAGAGAGAGAGAGAGAGAGAGAGAGAGAGAGAGAGAATATTCAACTATAAATAATTTTGCTGAGATATCTAACCTCAAAATAAGGCTGTGGAACTACTTACACAAACCTACAATGTTTTTAATTTACAGTGCCTTCAGAGAGTATTCATAACTCTTTACTTTTCACACATTTTGTTGTGTTACAGCCTGAATTTAAAATGGATGAAATATAGATTTAATACCCCATAATGTCAAAGTGGCGTTATATTTTTAGGAATGTAAAAACTCACAAATGTAACGTAAATAAAAAAGTGTGGGTCCCAGTCGAGCAGTGAATTTCAAACCACAAAGACCAGGAAGGTTTTCCAATGTCGAGTAAAGAAGGGCACCTATTGGTAGATGTTTGTTTTTTTTAACTGTAATTGAATATCCTTTTGTGCAGTGAAGTGTGAAGTTATTAATTACACTTTGGATGTTGTATCAATACATCCAGTCACTACAAAGATAGAGGTGTCCTTCCTAACTAAGTTGCCGGAGAGGAAGGAAACCGCTCAGTGATTTCACCATGAGGCCAGTGGTGACTTTAAAACAGTAACAGAGATCAACAACATTGTAGTTACTCCACAATACTAACCTAAATGACAGAGTGAGAAGAAAGAAGCCTGTACAGAATACAAATATTCCAAAACATGCATTCGGTTTGCAAAAAGTCACTAAAAGTAAAACGTTATGTCCTGAATACAAAGTGTTATGTTTGGCTCAAGTATGGTGGTGTCTGCATCATGTTATGGGTATGCTTGTCAACTACCATGACTAGGGATTTTTCTTTGGATAAAAATAAATGGAATAGAGCTAAGAAGAGGCAAAATCCTAGAGGGAAACCTGGTTCAGTCTGCTTTCCAACAGACACTGGGAGACAAATTCAGCTTTCAGCAGGACAATTATCTAAAATATAAACTGGAGTTGCTTACCAAGACAACATTGAATGTTAGTGGGTGGTCTAGTTACAGATTTGTCTTAAATCAGCTGGAAAATCTATTGCAAGACTTGAAAATTGCTGTCTAGCAATGATCAACAACCAACTTGACAGAGCTTGAAGAATAAAAAAAAGAATGATGGGTAAACATTGTACAATCCAGGAGTGTAAAGCTCTTAGAGACTTACCCAGAAAGACTCACAGCTGTAATCACTGACAAAGATGATTCTAACATGTATTGACTCAGAAGGTGTGAATACTTATGTAAATTACATATTTCTGTATTTCATTATCAATAAATTTCATTATGTCATTATGGGGTGTTGTGTGTAGATGGAATTCAGGCTGTAACACAACAAAATGTGGAATAAGTCAAGGGGTGTGAATACTTTCTGAAGGCATTGAACATCCCAGCAAACCGAGAACATTCCCAAAACTTTAGATACCCATTAAGTTCTAGTTAGGGTTGTAGCTAACCCTAGGATGATAACATCCCAAAATCATTCAGAAAACATTCAGAGAATAAAAATCTATTTATTTATCAAAACAATTTGAAAATTAAATATCCATGTTCTCCTAACAGTCACTAAAATGTTGTGCTCAGCATCTCTGACAACCACTAATAGAACACTACCCCAAACGTTTGTATGTTTGCATGAAACATTCGCCTGATTTTGCAAAAAAAAACGTTCCTATAACATATTTTATCTGTTCTTTAAAGGGTTCCAGGAACTTTCATTAGGTTGTGGGAACGTTGTGGTGACATCACAAAAGACAAGAACTGTCCAGTTGTGCAGATGATTCTATAATGTTTCTTTTAGGTTGCAAAAAAAACATTCACCTGATGTTACAAGAACGTACCAATAACACCTGCTTTTTAAAGGTTCCCAGAACATGCAATTAGGTTGTGGGAACATCTTGGGTACATTGCAAGAGATAGCTTCCCAAAACACAAAATATGCTTAGTTGTGATGAAATTCATATTTTCATGTTTAAATTAGATTAAACAAGACATTCCCTTAATGTTGTAATAATTACATGTCCGTTTTTTATGACATATTTGTTTTAGATTTAACATAATATTCCAATGATGTTCACGCAATATACCGTTGTCTTGCACTTTAGGTCCTTTCGACTGTGGAGCAGGTATCTCCCTGACTCTTCTTTGTCACTCTCTGTCTGCAGGCTCTGTGAGTTACATGGCCGTGGTATCAAGTGTTTAATTTAGTGTTGTTCTGTAAGCATGCATGCTAACCTAATTCCGTTGTATCAACCCTTGGCACACGACTGGTCTAAGACTAAGAGTAGTGCTTTTGCATGGCCACGCAGTCGTGGGTGAACAGGGAGTGCAGGAGAGGACTGAGAACGCACCCTTGTGGGGCCCCAGTGTTGAGGATCAGCGGGGTGGAGATGTTGTTTCCAACCTTCACCACCTGGGGACGGCCCATCAGAAAATCCAGGACCCAGTTGCACAGGGCGGGGTCAAGACCCAGGGCCCCGAGCTTAATGATGAGCTTGGAGGGTACTATGGTGTTGAATGCTGAGCTATAGTCAATGAACAGCATTCTTACATAGGTATTCCTCTTGTCCAGATGGGTTAGGGCAGTGTGCAGTGTGATGGCGATTGCATCATCTGTGGACCTATTGGGTCGGAAAGCAAATTGGAGTGGGTCCAGGGTGTCAGGTAGGGTGGAGGTGATATGATCCTTGACTAGTCTCTGAAAGCACTTCATGATGACGGAAGTGAGTGCTACGGGGCGATAGTCATTTAGTTCAGTTACCTTAGCTTTCTTGGGAACAGGAACAATGGTGGCCATCTTGAAGCATGTGGGACCATGGACTGGGATAGGGATTGATTGAATATGTCCGTAAACACACCAGCCAGCTGGTCTGCGCGTGCTCTGAGGGCGCGGCTAGGGATGCCGTCTGGGCCGACAGCCTTGCGAGTGTTAACACGTTTAAAAGTTTTACTCACGTCGGCCACGTTCAAGGACAGCCCACAGTCTTTGGTAGCGGGCCGTGTTGATGGCACTGTATTGTCCTCAGAGCGCGCAAAGAAGTTGTTTAAAAACAGTGTCCCACTTGTTTTATTGCCTTGCGGAGGGAATAGATACACTGTTTGTATTCGGTCATGTTTCCAGTCGCCTTGCCATGATTAAATGTGGTGGCTCGCGCATTCAGTTTTGTGTGAATTCTGCCATCCATCCACGGTTTCTTGGTTAGGGAAGGTTTTAATAGTCGCCGTGGGTACAACATCTCCAATACACTTCCTAATAAACTCACTCACCGTGAGTCGCATACGTCGATGTTGTTGTCTGAGGCTACTCGGAACATATCCCAGTCCACGTGATCGAAGCAATCTTAAAGCGTGGAATCCGATTGGTCAGACCAGAGTTGGATAGACCTAAGCACGGGCGCGTCCTGTTTTAGTTTCTGCCTATAGGAGGGGAGCAACAAGATGGAGTCGTGGTCAGATTTGCCGAAGGAAGGGCGGGGGAGGGCCTTGTATGCACCGTGGAAGTTAGAGTAGCGGTGGTCCAGTGTTTTGCTCGAGCGGGTACTACAGTCAATGTGCTGGTAGAATTTAGGAAGCCTTGTTATCAAATTAGCTTTGTTAAAATCCCCAGCTACAATAAATGAAGCCTCAGGATATATGGTTTCCAGTTTACATAGAGTCCAGTGAAGTTCCTTGAGGGCCGTCGTGGTATTGGTTGAGGGGGGATATACACGGCTGTGACTATAATCAAAGAGAATTCTCTTGGGAGATAATGTGCTCGGCATTTGATGGTAAGAAATTTTAGGTCAGGCAAAAGGACTTGAGTTCCTGTATGTTGTTATGATTAAACCATGAGTAGTTAATCATAAGGCATACACCCCCGCCCTTCTTCTTATCTTGGTTGTTTCTGTCAGCGGACTATAAAGTGTGTCCCTTAACTTACAATTCTGTCCATGCCAGGTCGCCCTTTCCCAAAACCCCCAAATTCATTACGCTTCCCTTGAGGCAATTCACTGTACTTCCTTCCTATACTGTCCTCGTGCCCTCTGTTAACCTAAATCCATGTGATTAACCTGGCCATGCTTTGCTATGCACATCTGTCTCTCTGTCTAACCAATGATTGATTGCTCATGTCTGTTTTGACTCCTCAGCACCTCCTCCAACCCATCCCACCCACCCAGGTACCTTAAACAACCACCAATCATCTAGCTGGCCTGGGTTCAGCACACGCACACGTGCTCATGCACACACACGTGCTCATGCACACGCACACACACACACACACACACGCGCTCATGCACACACACCCACGTTTTCTACTCATACATAATAACTCTCTTCCTGGTCCTCTTTCAGGCCTTCCAGAGAGTATAATGTGGTCTGCTTGGCCTGGTATTGAGTTGGCCAGGGCCCACTGTGTGTGTGTGTGTGTGTGTGTGTGTGTGTGTGTGTGTGTGTGTGTGTGTGTGTGTGTGTGTGTGTGTGTGTGTGTGTGTGTGTGTGTGTGTGTGTGTGTGTGTGTGTGTGTGCGTGTGTGCGTGCGTGCGTGCGTGCGTGCGTGCGTGCGTGCGTGCGTGCGTGCGTGCGTGCGTGCGTGTCTGTGTGTGCGTGCGTGCGTGCGTGTGTGTACTACTCTCCCAGCTGGCTGTATATCTGCTGAGGAACTGTCGCATCTGCCCAACAGATCAAAACATTTATGGCATCATGTTTCCTCCTCTGATTTTTCTACATACTTCCCTCGTCTGACAGAATGTTTAAACTGTGAAAGCTGACAGACTATGCAGCAATACAAAGGTTCTCTCGTTGTCTCTCGTTCTCAATTTCTTTCCCGCTCTGCATCTCATTCTCTTTCACATATCCATCTCGCACTCTCCTCCCCCTCCCGCACTTTCTTTCCCTCCTTCTCTTTGTCATCCTCCCTCTCTCTCTCTTCCCTTCTCTTCCAACTTCTCCCTCCCTATCTTACCCTCCCTCAATCCCTCACTCCCTTTTTTCTCTCTCTCTCTTCCATCCTCTCTCTCCCTTCCTCTCTCTCACAGAGGTCAATGGTTTGATGGGACAAGACTGAAGGAACAGGGCCCCCTGAAAACGTATTGGTTGCCTCTCTGTTTGTGTAGATGTGGATTGACACGGCCAAAGTCAACGTTTTCATATTAGGATTCAGTTGTAGCCGTGTTTTCTCTCCTTCCTCCCAGGTCTTTGATATGCAGGAAGTGACTCTGAGATCTCAGAGTTTAAATGGGAAACAGAGAATCAAAGAGAAAGGATGAGTCTGGATTTCCCCTGGGTTGGTTCTCTAATCAATGTCAGCCATGAGAACAGACAGACAGAGATAGACAGAGAGATAGAGGAGGAATCGGAGAAGGCTTGGGACATGGGTGGAGTAGTAGTAGTAAGTTAGTCTTGGACAAGTAAGTGTTGTCTGGGCCAGAATAGAGTGGAATAGACCTGTCATGAACCCACAGAACACAGTCCAATACAAGCCAAAAGAGAGGTTTTTATTACAAAATATACAAGTAAGAAGCTTAATTCAATTCCATCATCATTATAAATACCAAGAATTTAAATACAGTCAGTGTTGATTGAAAAAAATCATCACGTAAATTAATTAATTTCCTAGTTCTGTGATGTGTGATTAGTGTAGTGTTAGCTAGCTACATAGTTGTCTTTGCTGTCTTTGTATCCAAGATAATTGTGTAGTTTAGAGTAATTATCGAGGTTATCGAGGTTACCTAGCCAGTTATCGAGGTTACCTAGCCAGCTACACTTTCAAACAAAGTCAACAACGCAGCCACTGCTAGCTAGCCTACTTCACCAGCCAGCAGTACTGTATCATTTTAGTCAATAAGATTTTTTGCAACGTAAGTTTAACTTTCTGAACATTCAAGACGTGTAGTCCACTTGTCATTCCAATCTCCTTTGCATTAGCGTAGCCTCTTCTGTAGCCTGTCAACTATGTGTCTGTCTATCCCTCTTCTCTCCTCTCTGCACAGACCATACAAACGCTTCAAACCGCGTGGCCGCCGCCACTCTAACCTGGTGGTCCCAGCGCGCACGACCCACGTGGAGTTCCAGGTCTCCGGCAGCCTCTGGAACTGCCGATCTGCGGCCAACAAGGCAGAGTTCATCTCAGCCTATGCTTCCCTCCAGTCCCTCGACTTCTTGGCACTGACGGAAACATGGATTACCACAGATAACACTGCTACTCCTACTGCTCTCTCCTCATCTGCCCACGTGTTCTCGCACACCCCGAGAGCTTCTGGTCAGCGGGGTGGTGGCACTGGGATCCTCATCTCTCCCAAGTGGACATTCTCGCTTTCTCCCCTGACCCATCTGTCTATCGCCTCCTTTGAATTCCATGCTGTCACAGTTACCAGCCCTTTCAAGCTTAACATCCTTATCATTTATCGCCCTCCAGGTTCCCTTGGAGAGTTCATCAATGAGCTTGACGCCTTGATAAGTTCCTTTCCTGAGGATGGCTCACCTCTCACAGTTCTGGGTGACTTTAACCTCCCCACGTCTACCTTTGACTCATTCCTCTCTGCCTCCTTCTTTCCACTCCTCTCCTCTTTTGACCTCACCCTCTCACCTTCCCTCCCTACTCACAAGGCAGGCAATACGCTTGACCTCATCTTTACTAGATGCTGTTCTTCCACTAATCTCATTGCAACTCCCCTCCAAGTCTCCGACCACTACCTTGTATCCTTTTCCCTCTCGCTCTCATCCAACACTTCCCACACTGCCCCTACTCGGATGGTATCGCGCCGTCCCAACCTTCGCTCTCTCTCCCCCGCTACTCTCTCCTCTTCCATCCTATCATCTCTTCCCTCTGCTCAAACCTTCTCCAACCTATCTCCTGATTCTGCCTCCTCAACCCTCCTCTCCTCCCTTTCTGCATCCTTTGACTCTCTATGTCCCCTATCCTCCATGCCGGCTCGGTCCTCCCCTCCTGCTCCGTGGCTCGACGACTCATTGCGAGCTCACAGAACAGGGCTCCGGGCAGCCGAGCGGAAATGGAGGAAAACTCGCCTCCCTGCGGACCTGGCATCCTTTCACTCCCTCCTCTCTACATTCTCCTCTTCTGTCTCTGCTGCTAAAGCCACTTTTTACCACTCTAAATTCCAAGCATCTGCCTCTAACCCTAGGAAGCTCTTTGCCACCTTCTCCTCCCTCCTGAATCCTCCTCCCCCTCCCCCCCCCCTCCTCCCTCTCTGCGGATGACTTCGTCAACCATTTTGAAAAGAAGGTCGACGACATCCGATCCTCGTTTGCTAAGTCAAACGACACCGCTGGTTCTGCTCACACTGCCCTACCATGTGCTTTGACCTCTTTCTCCCCTCTCTCTCCAGATGAAATCTCGCGTCTTGTGACGGCCGGCCGCCCAACAACCTGCCCGCTTGACCCTATCCCCTCCTCTCTTCTCCAGACCATTTCCGGAGACCTTCTCCCTTACCTCACCTCGCTCATCAACTCATCCTTGACCGCTGGCTACGTCCCTTCCGTCTTCAAGAGAGCCAGAGTTGCACCCCTTCTGAAAAAACCTACACTCGATCCCTCCGATGTCAACAACTACAGACCAGTATCCCTTCTTTCTTTTCTCTCCAAAACTCTTGAACGTGCCGTCCTTGGCCAGCTCTCCTGCTATCTCTCTCAGAATGACCTTCTTGATCCAAATCAGTCAGGTTTCAAGACTAGTCATTCAACTGAGACTGCTCTTCTCTGTGTCACGGAGGCGCTCCGCACTGCTAAAGCTAACTCTCTCTCCTCTGCTCTCATCCTTCTAGACCTATCGGCTGCCTTTGATACTGTGAACCATCAGATCCTCCTCTCCACCCTCTCCGAGTTGGGCATCTCCGGCGCGGCCCACTCTTGGATTGCGTCCTACCTGACAGGTCGCTCCTACCAGGTGGCGTGGCAAGAATCTGTCTCCGCACCACGTGCTCTCACCACTGGTGTCCCCCAGGGCTCTGTTCTAGGCCCTCTCCTATTCTCGCTATACACCAAGTCACTTGGCTCTGTCATATCCTCACATGGTCTCTCCTATCATTGCTATGCAGACGACACACAATTAATCTTCTCCTTTCCCCCTTCTGATAACCAGGTGGCGAATCGCATCTCTGCATGTCTGGCAGACATATCAGTGTGGATGACGGATCACCACCTCAAGCTGAACCTTGGCAAGACGGAGCTGCTCTTCCTCCCGGGGAAGGACTGCCCGTTCCATGATCTCGCCATCACGGTTGACAACTCCATTGTGTCCTCCTCCCAGAGTGCTAAGAACCTTGGCGTGATCCTGGACAACACCCTGTCGTTCTCAACTAACATCAAGGCGGTGACCCGTTCCTGTAGGTTCATGCTCTACAACATTCGCAGAGTACGACCCTGCCTCACACAGGAAGCGGCGCAGGTCCTAATCCAGGCACTTGTCATCTCCCGTCTGGATTACTGCAACTCGCTGTTGGCTGGGCTCCCTGCCTGTGCCATTAAACCCCTACAACTCATCCAGAACGCCGCAGCCCGTCTGGTGTTCAACCTTCCCAAGTTCTCTCACGTCACCCCGCTCCTCCGCTCTCTCCACTGGCTTCCAGTTGAAGCTCGCATCCGCTACAAGACCATGGTGCTTGCCTACGGAGCTGTGAGGGGAACGGCACCTCCGTACCTTCAGGCTCTGATCAGGCCCTACACCCAAACAAGGGCACTGCGTTCATCCACCTCTGGCCTGCTCGCCTCCCTACCTCTGAGGAAGTACAGTTCCCGCTCAGCCCAGTCAAAACTGTTCGCTGCTCTGGCACCCCAATGGTGGAACAAACTCCCTCACGACGCCAGGTCAGCGGAGTCAATCACCACCTTCCGGAGACACCTGAAACCCCACCTCTTTAAGGAATACCTAGGAAAGGATAAAGTAATCCTTCTAACCCCCCCCCCCCCCCCCTTAAAAGAGTTAGATGCACTATTGTAAAGTGGTTGTTCCACTGGATATCATAAGGTGAATGCAGCAATTTGTAAGTCGCTCTGGATAAGAGCGTCTGCTAAATGACTTAAATGTAAATGTATTGTTGGTCTTTAGAATCTCAGTTGGTGTTGTTGACAAGTTTAGACTTTCTCTCTCTCTCTCTCTCTCTCTCTCTCTCTCTCTCTCTCTCTCTCTCTCGTTGGAGTGCATGCTGGGAGTGAGTCGTCAAGCAGGAGTGTTTGTGAGAGCGAATGGAATTTCTTTTCACTCTATTGGGTTTTGGTATGTAGATATATATATATATTCATTAGGTTAGTTGTTTTAAGGGTATATTGTTTAACTATCATTAAGCACGTATAAGGGTGGTGGGATCGTTGAGGTTGTTTGTTTGTTTTTTCGCGAGGGCACAACCAGCGGGTGGGGCTGGTTGAAATGGCCACTCGAGGAAGTGTAGAGTTTGAAAAACTTAGCCGGAGGCATGGGGTAAAGATTCCAGCCGCGGCCGGGTGTTCAGTAGAAGAATGTAGCCTGGCTGTGGGTGCTATCATTGGGTATGATAGCATCAAATCAGCCTCAAGGATGAATAGCGCTGTAGTGATCTTCTTAGATTCTATTGAAAAGGTGAACAAAATAGTCGAGACGGGTGTTGTGTTGCGGGAGGCACAGACGCAGGTATTTCCGCTTATGAATCCGGCGAAAAAAGTGAGACTGTCTAACGTGCCACCTTTTGTTAGAGATGAAATATTGGAGCGAGAGTTATCTCGTCATGGTCAAATCGTATCTACAATAAAGAAAGTTCTTTTTGGATGCAAATCTCCGTTGCTGAAACATGTCGTGTCTCATAGGAGACAAGTGCATATGATTTAAAAAAAGGACGTAGATGAACTGAATTTAGCGTTCAGTTTTAAGATTGATGGATTTGATTATGTATTTTATGCTTCGACGGAATCAATGAAATGCTTTGGTTGTGGAAGAGAGGGGCATTTGGTGCGCAGTTGTCCCGAGAATGAGCGCGCTGAGACCGGTAGTGGTTATAGTGCTGGTGCAAATAACGCACCACCGCGAAGGGATGAACATGCTAAGGGTGCAGGGGAAGGGAGAAGGTGGGCAGATGTGGTTGGAAAAGTAGGAGAAGAAGGCATTGTGGATAAGGTGGAAATAGTGGTAGATCAGAAAAAAGAGGGAGGGGAAACAGGTGGTGAGATTGCGACTGCCGTCGCTGAGGTGGTGCTGGAAAATGAAATTGGAGTGCAAGAGGAGATTGAAATAACGGAAAAAGAAGCAGATGTTTTCAAAATACCTAGGAGTAAAAGGAAGAACGTAAGGGGGGGTGAAGGGTCTAGTTCTAAGAGAAAGGTAGAGAGTGATAAATCAGTTGAAGATGAACAAGTGGTAGAGATGGTGGAGTTTTCTTCTGGGGAGGATAGCGAGAGTGAGTCTTCTGACGAGTCACAACAATGTAGCGAGACAAATGGGATAGAAGGGAGATATGGAATTGAGAAGATACGTCAATTTCTGAAGTTGACAAAAGGGAAGAAATATATGCAGGATTACAATGTAACTGATTTTTTCCCTGAAAGTGAATTGTTTATTGAATCAGCAAAGTTTCTGATGTCAAAAATCACAGGAGGAGGGTTGAAAAGCCCTGAAATTGCTAGACTCAAGAAAGTGGTCACGAGAGTGATAAGTGATGTAAATTCGAAAGAAAATGAAAGAGTTCAGTTGCAGTTTTAACTCTGTAAAGAGATGTGGTGGCTGTATCATCCTCTGTATATTTTTTTCATCCATGAGCAGTTTTAAGATTTCTTCTTTAAACGTAAATGGGGCAAGAGATGGTAAAAAAAGAGCCATGGTGTATGGGTTAATTAGGGGAAAGGGAAGTGACATAATTTTCCTACAAGAAACGCATAGTAATTTGGAAAATGAAGTTATGTGGCAACAGGAGTGGGGGGGGACAGTGGTGTGTAGTCATAAAAACTCAAAAAGTGGGGGGGTGGCTATTTTGTTCTCAAAAGGGTTTTTGCCTTTGTCTTATGAGATTGAGGAGATAGTTGAAGGGAGGTTATTAAAAGTTAGAGCAAGGTATGAAAACATCACTATGTGTCTGATAAATGTATATGCCCCAGTGGTGACAGTTGAGAGGGTATGTTTTTTAGAGACATTATCAAATACCATTGAGAAATGTAATAAAGAGGATTATTTATTTATTGCTGGGGATTTCAACTGCACAGTCAGCGATTTAGATAGAAATCACCAAGAACCTCATATAGCCTCAAGGACTTTTTTAAAACGCCTTATTGTAACACATGAATTGTGTGATATTTGGCGGAGTCAACATGGAGGAACAAGGCAGTACACCTGGGCGCATGTGAGAGAGAACATCATCTCTATGGCTAGGTTAGATAGGTTTTATTGTTTTGAGCATCAATCTCAGGTTTGTAAATCAAGTGTGATAACCCCAGTGGGATTTTCTGATCATTGTTTAATAACAGAGGTGGTGTTCATTAATGATGTAAAACCCAAAAGTGCATACTGGCATTTTAATACAACTTTATTGAGTGATGCTCATTTCAGGAAATGTTTCAGTTTTTTGTGGGAGAGGTGGAGGTCTCAAAAGGCCAGTTTTATATCACTTCAACAGTGGTGGGATATAGGGAAAATCCAGATTCAACAATTCTGTAATCAATACACGAGGAATGTCACCAAGGATATCACCAGATCAATGAAAGCCTTAGAGTTTGAAATAGTGGAACTCATGACGTTGGTTGAGACCACAGGAGATCGAGGCCATACTCAGGCCCTCAAGAGGAGAAAAGCTGCATTGGCAGACCTGCTGGGTATCAGAGCACAGGGGGCATTGGTGAGAAGTAAGTTTCAGGGAATATCTGAAATGGATGCCTCATCCAAGTTTTTCTTTGGTATAGAGAAAAAGAATGGACAAAGAAAAATTATTCATTGTCTCAAATCAGCTGTTGGACAAGAGCTCACTAGCCCGAGTGAAATTAGAAAGAGGGCAGCAGAGTTCTATGCTGAGCTCTATAAGTGTGAGTACAAAGAGGATAAAACAGTGACACAACAGTTCTTTGATGGGCTCCCAAAGGTGGCTGCAGAAGCTCAGGTTGAGCTGGAGCAACCATTGTCTTTGCAGGAGTTATACACTGCATTAAAAGGCATGGAAAATGGAAGGGCACCAGGCATTGATGGGCTTCCCGTTGACTTTTTTAAGTCTTTTTGGGCTATGTTGGGAGAGGATTGGCTAGCAGTAGTTAATGATAGTTTAACCGGAGGGTTACTACCAATAAGCTGCAGAAGGGCTGTCCTCACCCTATTGCCCAAAAAGGGTGACCCTAGGGAGGTGAAGAACTGGAGGCCGGTGGCTTTATTGTGCACTGATTATAAGATATTGTCAAAGGCTTTGTCCAACAGGCTGAGGGAGGTGATGGGGCAAATCATACATACGGACCAGTCCTACTGTGTTCCTGGCAGGCAGATAGGGGATAACATTTCTCTGATTCGTGATTTTTTGGACGTCTCTAAGGCTATTGGGTTGGATGCTGGTCTAATTTCAATTGATCAGGAAAAGTCATTTGACCGAGTTGAACATAAATATTTATGGCACACGCTTGAGGCGTTTGGGTTCAGCTCGGGTTTTATTGCCATGATAAAGGTGATATATGGTGACATTGAAAGTGTATTGAAAGTTAACGGTGGTTTGAGTGCTCCTTTTAAAGTGTGTAGAGGTATTCGGCAGGGATGTTCTTTGTCAGGGATGTTGTATGCCATTGCTATAGAGCCACTACTGAATAGCATTAGAAGTCGCATTGAAGGGGTGTACCTTTCAGAGGATATTCCTCCTATTCGTCTCTCAGCCTATGCTGATGATGTAGTTGTGTTAGTGAAAAATCAAGCGGAGGTGGATAGTTTGAGTATAATGGTTGATCGTTTTAGGGGAATATCCTCTGCAAAGGTAAATTGGGAAAAGAGTTGTGCTTTACAGATTGGAAAATGGGCTGGAGGGATCATGGCTTTGCCAGGGGGGCTAGAATGGTGTAAGGGAGGTTTTAAGTATCTTGGAGTGTACCTAGGAGATGAGGGGACTATGGAAAAGAATTGGAGTGGGGTGGTTGAAATGGTGGAAGGGAGGATGAGGAGATGGCGTTGGTTATTATCTCGTATGTCATATAGGGGGCGCACTATTATAGTTAACAATGTGATTGCCTCTGCACTGTGGCATCGGTTGTCAGTTTTAGAACCACCATCTGGCCTTCTGGCTAAGATACAGGCAATTATTGTGGATTTCTTTTGGGATAAATATCATTGGGTTCCACAAAGTGTTTTGTATTTATCAAAAGAGGAGGGGGGACAAGGTCTTGTACATCTTGCTAGTAGAGCTGCTGCTTTCCGGTTTCAGTTTATTCAAAGGTTGCTTTATGGACCGGAAAATGTGGTGTGGAGAGGGGTGGCAGGTCTTGTATTACAGAGGGTTGGAGGATTAGGATTAAAGAAGGCTTTATTTCTGGTTGATAGTAGACAGATTTCTAGGGAGGGAGTACCTCCGTTTTACAGAGGCCTTCTCAGAGTGTGGAGCATAATGAAGGTGTCCAGACGAAATTCAGCGGAGTCAGTGCATTGGCTGTTGGAGGAACCGCTGGTGTATGGGGCAAGACTGGATTGTACAACTGCAGCTGTTCCACATTTCTCCAAGATTCTGGTGAAGGGCAAAATAATCACTTTAAAACAGTTAATGGCCATGGCTGGGCCCGCCTTAATGGATGGAAGACGGGTGGCTGAACATTTGGGGATGAGGTCGGAAAGGATTGTCGGACAAATGTTGGGGAGCTGCAGGAAGGCTCTGTCAGCGGAAGAGTGGGGTATGCTTAGTAACCACAAGAAGAATATACAAGATGAAGACGTCTCATTTCCAAGACTAGGGATTACACCAAATATCTCAGAGTCAGAAAGAAAGGTGTTATTGATGGATTTGAGAGGGTTGGAGGAGGTGAGTTTGGATGAGGTGAATGGGAAGGACTTGTATAGGGGGTGTGTCAAGGTGTTGAACAAAGATAAATTGAAAAATAGAAAAGACACTCCATGGAGGGTAAAATTGGGCATTGATGATAAAGTAAAGCCAGAATGGAGAGCACTGTACAAGCCACCGTTACAAAAGGGTACTGGTGATATGCAATGGAGGGTTTTACATGGTATCATTGCAGTTAATGCTTTTATATCTGTTATTAACTCAGATGTTAGAGATGGATGTCCTTTTTGTAATATAAGAGAAACAATTTTTCACTGTTTTATGGAGTGTGAGAGGATAAAACCTCTATTGGAAATGCTGGAATCTTTGTTTAAAGCTGTAGGGGAGGTTTTCAATAACACTGTTTTTATTTTGGGGTTTAGATATAGTAAGCAACAGAAAAGAAAATGTCAAATGTTAAATTTTATTTTGGGACAAGCTAAGATGTCCATTTTTCTGAGTAGGAAACATAAGATAGAAACGGGATATGGGCAGGATGTAAGATGTGTTTTTAAAGGATTAGTGAAAGCAAGAATAAAAGTAGATTTTGAGTTCTTCTCAGCTGTAAAAGATCTCATATTGTTTGAGGAGAAGTGGGCATACGAAGGAGCGCTTTGTTTTGTAGAGGAGGGGAAATTATTTTTTGCTGAAGAAATAAGTTGAATGTAGATGTTATGTATTTATTTATTTTTCGTTTAGGAAGTACATTTGTTGATTCATTTCTGAAAAGACAGTGTGTCATTATTTGTGTTAACATTTCAGTTAACAACTCAAAACTCTCTCTCTCTCTCTCTCTCTCTCTCTCTCTCTCTCTCTCTCTCTCTCTCTCTCTCTCTCTCTCTCTCTCTCTCTCTGTCTCTCTCTCTCTCGCTCTCGCTCTCTCTCTCTCTCTCTCTCTCTCTCTGTCAATTTCAATTCAATTCAATTCAAGGGGCTTTATTGGCATGGGAAACATGTGTTAACATTGCCAAAGCAAGTGAGGTAGATAATATACAAAAGTCAAATAAACAATAAAAATGAACAGTAAACATTACACATACAGAAGTTTCAAAACAATAAAGACATTACAAATGTCATATTATATATATGCAGTGTTGTAACAATGTACAAATGGTTAAAGCACACAAGTTAAAATAAATAAACATAAATATGGGTTGTATTTACAATGGTGTTTGTTCTTCACTGGTTGCCCTTTTCTTGTGGCAACAGGTCACACTGTCTCTCTCTCTCTCTCTCTCTGTCTCTCTCTCTGTCTCTCTCTCGCTCTCTCCCTCTCTCTCTCTCTCTCTCTCTCTCTCTCTCTCTCTCTCTCTCTCTTTCTCTCTCTCTCTCTCTTTCTATATTTCTATATTTCTATATATATTTCCTAACACTGCTGTTATGCTAGTCCCGTACAGGGACTGATACTGGGCGAGTCTCATACTGCTATACAGTGGGGCTGATATTATGCTAGTCCCATTGGGATTGTGTGATACAGTACACTCTTCAGGAGAACCTTTGAAGTAACTATTTTTCCTTACACGTAGAACATTTTTGCTCCAGGGTTCTCCTATGGGGACAGCTGAAGAACCCTTTCAGAGGGTTCTAAATGGCACTCAAGAGGGTTCTCCTATGGGGACAGCCGAAGAACCATTTCAGAGGGTTCTACATGAAACTCAAGAGGGTTCTCCTATGGGGACAGCCGAAGAACCATTTCAGAGGGTTCTACATGAAACTCAAGAGGGTTCTCCTATGGGGACAGCCGAAGAACCATTTCAGAGGGTTCTACATGGAACTCAAGAGGGTTCTCCTATGGGGACAGCCGAAGAACCCTTATTGAACCCTTTTTTATGTACAGACTGCATTATACAGTGGGGTTGTTTGGGAGAGAATTCATATCTCAATTTAGATTGAAAATAAATTCTGAGCTATTTGCCAAGTCAAAATTGTGGAGGCGTTTTCTTGCCAAAATGTTTTTTTAAATTTTATTTAACCATTATTTCACCAGGTAAGTCGGCTGAAAACACAATCTCATTTACAACAACGACCTGGGGAATAGTTACAGGGGAGAGATGGGGGGATGAATGAAATACATAAAATATTACCATACCAACCACATTAAATGACTATAACAACCACACTACATTACCATACCAACCACACTACATTACCATACCAACCACACTAAATCACCATACCAATCACACTACATTACCATACCAACCACACTATGTTACCATACCAACCACACTACATTACCATACCAACCACTCTACGTCACCATACCAATCACACTACATTACCATACCAACCACACTACGTTACCATACCAACCACACTAAATCACCATACCAATCACACTACATTACCATACCAACCACACTACATTACCATACCAACCACACTACATTACCATACCAACCACACTAAATCACCATACCAATCACACTACATTACCATACCAACCACACTACGTTACCATACCAACCACACTACATTACCATACCAACCACCTTAAATCACCATACCAACCACACTAGGTTACCATACCAACCACTCTACATTACCATACCAACCACACTACATTACCACACCAACCACACAACATTACCATACCAACCACACTACATTACCATACCAACCACCTTAAATCACCATACCAACCACACTACGTTACCATACCAACCACTCTACATTACCATACCAACCACACTACGTTACCACACCAACCACACTACGTTACCACACCAACCACACTACGTTACCATACCAACCACACTACGTTACCATACCAACCACACTACATTACCATACCAACCACACTACGTTACCATACCAACCACACTACATTAAAACACATGAGATGATCTTAATGAAAACCAGTATGCACAGACATAATCCCTTTACATATTTATTTACAGTTCATTTTTACAATACAAAAAAACTCCTTCAATGAAATACTTATGCCGTATAAAAAAAGGAATAACTTTCAGTATGAATGTAGTATAAGGATATGATTAGTCAGAGTGTGAGGGTTTATCTATATACATACGGCTGGTAATGCTCTGATAAAAGAAACACTGTTTAAGGCACATGAAGATGTCTAGTGAACACAGTATGCCAACAGAATCATGCCAAATGCCCAAACACAGTCGTAAGGACACACCTGGATGCTTTAATCTGTCGTGGTTATACACATTTCACTGAACCTACTGTTTAAAAATGATAGAGAATGATGTGTAGAATGTATAGTGCTCTGTGTGTTTAGCACCATTGAGGACTGTATAGTGCTCTGTGTGTTTAGCACCATTGAAGACTGTATAGTGCTCTGTGTGTTTAGCACCATTGAGGACTGTATAGTGCTCTGTGTGTTTAGCACCATTGAGGACTGTATAGTGCTCCGTGTGTTTAGCACCATTGAGGACTGTACAGTGCTCTGTGTGTTTAGCACCATTGAGGACTGTATAGTGCTCCGTGTGTTTAGCACCATTGAGGACTGTACAGTGCTCTGTGTGTTTAGCACCATTGAGAGCTGTATAGTGCTCTGTGTGTTTAGCACCATTGAGGACTGTATAGTGCTCTGTGTGTTTAGCACCATTGAGGACTGTATAGTGCTCTGTGTGTTTAGCACCATTGAGAGCTGTATAGTGCTCTGTGTGTTTAGCACCATTGAGGACTATATTGTGCTCTGTGTGTTTAGCACCATTGAGGACTATATAGTGCTCTGTGTGTTTAGCACCATTGAGGACTGTACAGTGCTCTGTGTGTTTAGCACCATTGAGGACTGTAGAGTGCTCTGTGTGTTTAGCACCATTGAGGACTGTACAGTGCTCTGTGTGTTTAGCACCATTGAGGACTGTACAGTGCTCTGTGTGTTTAGCACCATTGAGGACTGTACAGTGCTCTGTGTGTTTAGCACCATTGAGGACTGTACAGTGCTCTGTGTGTTTAGCACCATTGAGGACTGTATAGTGCTCTGTGTGTTTAGCACCATTGAGAGCTGTATAGTGCTCTGTGTGTTTAGCACCATTGAGGACTGTATAGTGCTCTGTGTGTTTAGCACCATTGAGGACTATATAGTGCTCTGTGTGTTTAGCACCATTGAGGACTATATAGTGCTCTGTGTGTTTAGCACCATTGAGGACTATATAGTGCTCTGTGTGTTTAGCACCATTGAGGACTGTACAGTGCTCTGTGTGTTTAGCACCATTGAGGACTGTATAGTCCTCTGTGTGTTTAGCACCATTGAGAGCTGTATAGTCCTCTGTGTGTTTTGCACCATTTGATTGATTTGAGACTAGCAGCCAGCACTGTGTTACTTTGTCTTTCCCTCAAACTTCAAAATGCCTCTGAAATACATACTACGAAGTGGAGGTGTCATAAAACGTCAAAAAGTAAACATCGCTGGAGACACCTTGCAGGTTAGGAGACAGCGTAGCATTTGCTAGCAAATATATTTACGGTAGCTAATCAATGGTAAATAAGTGAATTGTTTTGCTCCACAGTTAGCCAAGATAATTAGCTAGCCAGCTAGAATTGTTTACAGTTAGTTAGCGATCTTTTTTTTTTTGCTAGCGCTGCCGTGTCAATAAACCTGTCTCCAAAAAATGACAAGGTGTCTCCAGTTGTTTCTATTGGACCATTGTGAGGTGGTGTGTCCATGAGTATCCACTTCCTACAGGTACATGGCCAATGGCGAACCATAATACTATAATACTGAAACAGTATCTGCACCATATCTGTTATTAAAACATCGTTCACAAGATAAATTATCTTCCTATCAATCAATCCAATTCATCATAGGATAATCGTACAAAAAGACAAGTTCTAGTAACAAATAAAACAACATTAATATACATTCTATGTACACATAATTTTTTTTTTTTTAAATGTGCTGCCTTCCAACGTAAATAAGCCCATATGTACAAAAATTAGCATTTTTTCAGGACTGTTGTACAAATCCTTCAGGGGGGAAAGTCTCTGTGTTGGGGTCGGGGGTCGTGATGTTAGCTTGGTGTTAGTCTCCATCCTAAATGGAACCCTATTCCCTATCTAGTGTACTACATTTGACCAGGGCCCATAGGGCTACATAGAGAATAGGCTGTGATTTGGGACGCAGCCTGGACAAGGACTCTATTTGAACCACTGCAGATAGTTTGTGTTGAGGGCTGGGAAGCACATGTTGTTGGAACAGGAGCCTCCGTAGCTCGGGGGACAGGCGGAGCACGGGACGCCTACTTTATAGGGTGCCTCTCCGATCCAGTTCCCCCTGGAAAACACAAGAAAGACAGAGAGTTAATACTGGTACGATCCAGTTCCCCCTGGAAAACACAAGACAGACAGAGAGTTAATATTGGTACGATCCAGTTCCCCCTGGAAAACACAAGACAGACACAGAGTTAATACTGGTACGATCCAGTTCCCCCTGGAAAACACAAGACAGACAGAGAGTTAATACTGGTACGATCCAGTTCCCCCTGGAAAACACAAGACAGACAGAGAGTTAATACTGGTACGATCCAGTTCCCCCTGGAAAACACAAGACAGACAGAGAGTTAATACTGGTACGATCCAGTTCCTCCTGGAAAACACAAGACAGACAGAGAGTTAATATTGGTACGATCCAGTTCCCCCTGGAAAACAAAAGACAGACACAGAGTTAATACTGGTACGATCCAGTTCCCCCTGGAAAACACAAGACAGACAGAGAGTTAATACTGGTACGATCCAGTTCCCCCTGGAAAACACAAGACAGACAGAGAGTTAATATTGGTACGATCCAGTTCCCCCTGGAAAACAAAAGACAGACACAGAGTTAATACTGGTACGATCCAGTTCCCCCTGGAAAACACAAGACAGACAGAGAGTTAATACTGGTACGATCCAGTTCCCCCTGGAAAACACAAGACAGACACAGAGTTAATACTGGTACGATCCAGTTCCCCCTGGAAAACACAAGACACAGAGTTAATACTGGTACATGGTGGTCTGGAGGTTAGGGTTAGCGTAAACGCTACATAACTAGCGGATCTTATAAGGAATGTAGTTTGGGTATGTATACGCTAGCCGGGGGTAATTCATATCAAAGTGTGGATGACTTCATTATCAGTAAGAGTGTCAGTAGCTACGTTGCTAGTGGGCACCATTGTCCCTGTGGAGAAACATATTTATCTCTCGAGAAAAAAAAAGGCTTTTCTAAAACTACTACTGAGTCACCAACATTATTCCGTGTGGAAGCCATATTCTCCATTAGTGAGTTTAAACAGGTCACCATAGCGCAGGTTGGTATTATCCGCCAGCCAAATGAGAAGATAAGGGCTGAGTCACAAGTCCCCAACGGTTACGAAACACCCGCCTTTTGATTCCGGAATTAAGGAATGAATTATTCTGGAATTCTGGTGAGGCTCTGGAGCGTTTGGAATGTAGCTGGTACCTGTACGTTCACGGCCTTGTGTGCAGTACGTCTGAATCGCTAAGCAACATGGCGGCCAACGCATTTATCCGTGCGTTTGCTAAAGCTCCAATGGACGGAGATGAACCGTACTGTGCTGACAGCGGGTTGAGTATCGCCATGCTCGGAAACTAAGGTACAGTACGCCATTGTTATTAAAGGCAATAGGACAACAGGATAGAAGCTGTCGCGAAAGCAACTACCTTTCTCAAAGACTCTGTATTCCTTATTGGCGAAATATCAAAAAGGGGGTGACGATAGAATGAGAAAATGAATACCGTCTACTTACTTGGATGAATAGTTGCACACTAAGTATGTTGTCCGTTTCCACATGTTCCCCCACACGTTCATATTGTGACAGGTATGTACAGCACAGCCAACTTTGTTTGTTGTGGCCCAAACCATCTGTAAAGCAGAGACCACGGGATCATCATTATGTAAAGATGTTTTAAAACAGTTTCACAGGCCAGAAAACGGGATTTTCCCGTGTCTTATATTTATACATATTTCCACACTGTGATGTTGGAATAATACTGTGAAATGGTGAAAATTATGACAATGCTCTTTTAGTGTAAGAGCTGTTTGAAAAGGCCGACTGAAATGTCAGCCTGTTTTGGTGGGACGGAGTTTGGGCTTTCCGCGGTGACATCACCAGGAGGTAAATTAGTTAATAGACCAATAAGAAAGAGAGTTCCAAACCTCTCTGCCAATAACAGATCAAGTTCAGTTTTCCCCTCCCCACTCAGACCACTCCCAGACAGTCCTAGCAAAATTCTTGCTTGAGAAATAGTCCTTTGCTAAGAAGCTATTTTTGTTTATTTTTGACCATTTAAATTAAAAACATACAAAATTATTTATTTGATATTGAGATAAAAACAGCTGCACTGGACCTTTAATTAAGAGGTCGCAGTTGCAAATGAGAACTTGTTCTCAACTAGCCTAACCTGGATAAATAACAGTGAAATAAAATAAATAGAGAGATGCACGAGTGACACAAACATTAATATCAATCAAGTCTTGACGGCATTGGGTTAAATCAAGTTCTGATTCCGCCCAGAATGACATGGTACTTTTCCTTGACTGTCTTCCTACCTGGGTATAATGTGTACACATGGGTCCGTAGCATTTGAGAGGGCACCTGGGGTTGCAGTCCTGGGGGTAAGGGAACACATAGTCCTTCACTTCATCATGCCAGGGCTTCACCAACTGGAGAATAGAGCGGTAGCTGAGGACAGACACACGCAGACACTCAGATTAGTACAGAGAGTAGATCCTTCACTCGAAAGTTATATTTCTAATTGGTGGCAAAAAGATACGACTCATAGACTAAGGCAATGTTTCCCCAACGTCAGGTCGTTCACTCAGCCAGGGGCCGGGCCGGTCTTGTGGGTCGCAGCTGATTCATTTAAGGCTTGGAGACATGGTCCGTGTCCCGAATGGCATTCTATTCCCTATGCAACCCCCTTGGAGCTCTGGTCAAACGTAGTACACTACATAATGAATAGGGTCCCATTTAGGAAGCAGACGGGGTCATGACCTTTAGGAAGCAGACGGGGTCATGACATTTAGGAAGCAGACAGGGTCATGACATTTAGGAAGCAGACAGGGTCATGACATTTAGGAAGCAGACGGGGTCATGACATTTAGGAAGCAGACAGGGTCATGACCTTTAGGAAGCAGACGGGGTCATGACATTTAGGAAGCAGACAGGTCATGACATTTAGGAAGCAGACAGGGTCATGACATTTAGGAAGCAGACAGGGTCATGACATTTAGGAAGCAGACGGGGTCATGACATTTAGGAAGCAGACGGGGTCATGACATTTAGGAAGCAGACAGGTCATGACATTTAGGAAGCAGACAGGGTCATGACATTTAGGAAGCAGACGGGGTCATGACATTTAGGAAGCAGACAGGGTCATGACATTTAGGAAGCAGACAGGGTCATCACCAGAAGAAACCATTGGAGGCAGAGTTCCAGGATCAGTTCCCCAGACGGTGGAACACCAAACTGACCTGTGGTCAGCATCTAGGGTCAACAGTGAGGGGTCAAAGTTCAGAGGTGACTCACCGTCCGGTCCTGACAGAGAGGTTCTGGCCCAGGAACCTGAGGAGGTGTCGAGGTCCGTGCTCCCACAGACACGCGTGGGCCCAGTCCTCAGCTGACTTAGACAGGGTCTCGTCCCACATCTACACACACACACACACACACACACACACACACACACACACACACACACACACACACACACACACACACACACACACACACACACACACACACACACACACACACACACACACACACACACACACACACACACACACACACACACACACACACACACAGGGTACATGAGAAACATGAGATCATGAGTAACATGGACTGAACTGTAGGCATGACTAAGCTAAGACAAATATACACACAAAGCCTTGTCTATTCTCCCTGTTCCCACGTTAAAGCCTTGTCTATTCTCCCTGTTCCCACGTTAAAGCCTTGTCTATACTCCCTGTTCCCATGTTAAAGCCTTGTCTATTCTCCCTGTTCCCATACGTTAAAGCCTTGTCTATTCTCCCTGTTCCCACGTTAAAGCCTTGTCTATACTCCCTGTTCCCACGTTAAAGCCTTGTCTATTCTCCCTGTTCCCATACATTAAAGCCTTGTCTATTCTCCCTGTTCCCACGTTAAAGCATTGTCTATTCTCCCTGTTCCCACGTTAAAGCCTTGTCTATTCTCCCTGTTCCCACGTTAAAGCCTTGTCTATTCTCCCTGTTCCCATACGTTAAAGCCTTGTCTATTCTCCCTGTTCCCACATTAAAGCCTTGTCTATTCTCCCTGTTCCCACGTTAAAGCCTTGTCTATTCTCCCTGTTCCCACGTTAAAGCCTTGTCTATTCTCCCTGTTCCCACGTTAAAGCCTTGTCTATTCTCCCTGTTCCCACGTTAAAGCCTTGTCTATTCTCCCTGTTCCCACGTTAAAGCCTTGTCTATTCTCCCTGTTCCCATGTTGAAGCCTTGTCTATTCTCCCTGTTCCCATACGTTAAAGCCTTGTCTATTCTCCCTGTTCCCACGTTAAAGCCTTGTCTATTCTCCCTGTTCCCATACGTTAAAGCCTTGTCTATTCTCCCTGTTCCCACGTTAAAGCCTTGTCTATTCTCCCTGTTCCCACGTTAAAGCCTTGTCTATTCTCCCTGTTCCCATACGTTAAAGCCTTGTCTATTCTCCCTGTTCCCACGTTAAAGCCTTGTCTATTCTCCCTGTTCCCATACGTTAAAGCCTTGTCTATTCTCCCTGTTCCCACGTTAAAGCCTTGTCTATTCTCCCTGTTCCCACGTTAAAGCCTTGTCTATTCTCCCTGTTCCCACGTTAAAGCCTTGTCTATTCTCCCTGTTCCCACGTTAAAGCCTTGTCTATTCTCCCTGTTCCCATACGTTAAAGCCTTGTCTATTCTCCCTATTCCCACGTTAAAGCCTTGTCTATTCTCCCTGTTCCCACGTTAAAGCCTTGTCTATTCTCCCTGTTCCCACGTTAAAGCCTTGTCTATTCTCCCTGTTCCCACGTTAAAGCCTTGTCTATTCTCCCTGTTCCCATACGTTAAAGCCTTGTCTATTCTCCCTGTTCCCATACGTTAAAGCCTTGTCTATTCTCCCTGTTCCCATACGTTAAAGCCTTGTCTATTCTCCCTGTTCCCATACGTTAAAGCCTTGTCTATTCTCCCTGTTCCCATACGTTAAAGCCTTGTCTATTCTCCCTGTTCCCATACGTTAAAGCCTTGTCTATACTCCCTGTTCCCATACGTTAAAGCCTTGTCTATTCTCCCTGTTCCCATACGTTAAAGCCTTGTCTATTCTCCCTGTTCCCACGTTAAAGGCTTGTCTATTCTCCCTGTTCCCATACGTTAAAGCCTTGTCTATTCTCCCTGTTCCCATACGTTAAAGCCTTGTCTATTCTCCCTGTTCCCACGTTAAAGCCTTGTCTATACTCCCTGTTCCCACGTTAAAGCCTTGTCTATTCTCCCTGTTCCCATACGTTAAAGCCTTGTCTATACTCCCTGTTCCCATACGTTAAAGCCTTGTCTATTCTCCCTGTTCCCACGTTAAAGCCTTGTCTATTCTCCCTGTTCCCACGTTAAAGCCTTGTCTATACTCCCTGTTCCCACGTTAAAGCCTTGTCTATTCTCCCTGTTCCCATACGTTAAAGCCTTGTCTATTCTCCCTGTTCCCATACGTTAAAGCCTTGTCTATTCTCCCTGTTCCCATACGTTAAAGCATTGTCTATTCTCCCTGTTCCCACGTTAAAGCCTTGTCTATACTCCCTGTTCCCACGTTAAAGCCTTGTCTATTCTCCCTGTTTCCACGTTAAAGCCTTGTCTATTCTCCCTGTTCCCATACGTTAAAGCCTTGTCTATACTCCGTGTTCCCACGTTAAAGCCTTGTCTATTCTCCCTGTTCCCACGTTAAAGCCTTGTCTATTCTCCCTGTTCCCACGTTAAAGCCCTGTCTATACTCCCTGTTCCCATACGTTAAAGCATTGTCTATTCTCCCTGTTCCCACGTTAAAGCCTTGTCTATTCTCCCTGTTCCCACGTTAAAGCATTGTCTATTCTCCCTGTTCCCATACGTTAAAGCCTTGTCTATTCTCCCTGTTCCCATACGTTAAAGCCTTGTCTATTCTCCCTGTTCCCATACGTTAAAGCCTTGTCTATTCTCCCTGTTCCCACGTTAAAGCCTTGTCTATTCTCCCTGTTCCCATACGTTAAAGCCTTGTCTATTCTCCCTGTTCCCACGTTAAAGCCTTGTCTATTCTCCCTGTTCCCACGTTAAAGCCTTGTCTATTCTCCCTGTTCCCACGTTAAAGCCTTGTCTATTCTCCCTGTTCCCACGTTAAAGCCTTGTCTATTCTCCCTGTTCCCACGTTAAAGCCTTGTCTATACTCCCTGTTCCCACGTTAAAGCCTTGTCTATACTCCCTGTTCCCACGTTAAAGCCTTGTCTATTCTCCCTGTTCCCACATTAAAGCCCTGTCTATACTCCCTGTTCCCATACGTTAAAGCATTGTCTATTCTCCCTGTTCCCACGTTAAAGCCTTGTCTATTCTCCCTGTTCCCACGTTAAAGCCTTGTCTATACTCCCTGTTCCCATACGTTAAAGCCTTGTCTATTCTCCCTGTTCCCATACGTTAAAGCCTTGTCTATTCTCCCTGTTCCCACGTTAAAGCCTTGTCTATACTCCCTGTTCCCACGTTAAAGCCTTGTCTATTCTCCCTGTTCCCACGTTAAAGCCTTGTCTATTCTCCCTGTTCCCATACGTTAAAGCCTTGTCTATACTCCCTGTTCCCACGTTAAAGCCTTGTCTATTCTCCCTGTTCCCACGTTAAAGCCTTGTCTATTCTCCCTGTTCCCACGTTAAAGCCCTGTCTATACTCCCTGTTCCCATACGTTAAAGCATTGTCTATTCTCCCTGTTCCCACGTTAAAGCCTTGTCTATTCTCCCTGTTCCCACGTTAAAGCATTGTCTATTCTCCCTGTTCCCATACGTTAAAGCCTTGTCTATTCTCCCTGTTCCCATACGTTAAAGCCTTGTCTATTCTCCCTGTTCCCATACGTTAAAGCCTTGTCTATTCTCCCTGTTCCCACGTTAAAGCCTTGTCTATTCTCCCTGTTCCCACACGTTAAAGCCTTGTCTATTCTCCCTGTTCCCACGTTAAAGCCTTGTCTATTCTCCCTGTTCCCACGTTAAAGCCTTGTCTATTCTCCCTGTTCCCACGTTAAAGCCTTGTCTATTCTCCCTGTTCCCACGTTAAAGCCTTGTCTATTCTCCCTGTTCCCACGTTAAAGCCTTGTCTATACTCCCTGTTCCCACGTTAAAGCCTTGTCTATACTCCCTGTTCCCACGTTAAAGCCTTGTCTATTCTCCCTGTTCCCACGTTAAAGCCCTGTCTATACTCCCTGTTCCCATACGTTAAAGCATTGTCTATTCTCCCTGTTCCCACGTTAAAGCCTTGTCTATTCTCCCTGTTCCCACGTTAAAGCCTTGTCTATACTCCCTGTTCCCATACGTTAAAGCCTTGTCTATTCTCCCTGTTCCCATACGTTAAAGCCTTGTCTATACTCCCTGTTCCCATACGTTAAAGCCTTGTCTATACTCCCTGTTCCCATACGTTAAAGCCTTGTCTATTCTCCCTGTTCCCACGTTAAAGCCTTGTCTATACTCCCTGTTCCCACGTTAAAGCCTTGTCTATTCTCCCTGTTCCCATACGTTAAAGCCTTGTCTATACTCCCTGTTCCCATACGTTAAAGCATTGTCTATTCTCCCTGTTCCCATACGTTAAAGCCTTGTCTATTCTCCCTGTTCCCATACGTTAAAGCCTTGTCTATTCTCCCTGTTCCCATACGTTAAAGCCTTGTCTATTCTCCCTGTTCCCACGTTAAAGCCTTGTCTATTCTCCCTGTTCCCATACGTTAAAGCCTTGTCTATTCTCCCTGTTCCCACGTTAAAGCCTTGTCTATACTCCTTGTTCCCACGTTAAAGCCTTGTCTATTCTCCCTGTTCCCATACGTTAAAGCCTTGTCTATTCTCCCTGTTCCCACGTTAAAGCCTTGTCTATTCTCCCTGTTCCCATACGTTAAAGCCTTGTCTATTCTCCCTGTTCCCACGTTAAAGCCTTGTCTATTCTCCCTGTTCCCACGTTAAAGCCTTGTCTATTCTCCCTGTTCCCACGTTAAAGCATTGTCTATTCTCCCTGTTCCCACGTTAAAGCCTTGTCTATTCTCCCTGTTCCCACGTTAAAGCCTTGTCTATTCTCCCTGTTCCCACGTTAAAGCCTTGTCTATTCTCCCTGTTCCCACGTTAAAGCCTTGTCTATTCTCCCTGTTCCCACGTTAAAGCCTTGTCTATACTCCCTGTTCCCATACATTGAGAAAATGTTTTTTTTAAACTAATTTGTCTGCAGCTGGCTATCTATGATCTCTGCAGAAGTCTCTTTAAAACATTTAATTCACGTGAAATTGTTCTGCTTTGTTCTAGGTACTCCAATGCAACAATGTTCCATGAGTTCTGATGCAACAGTGACACGTGCTGCCTTCGGTTAGTCAACAGAACTGCTGAAACAGAACACAGAGCCAAAAAGGAATTGGATCAGGGTCAAGTCGAGATAAAGTCCCTAGATGGTAGTACTACTACTCTCTCTCTCTCGTGGTTCAACCTCCTAGATTATAGTACTACTCTCTCTCTCACGTGGTTCAACCTCCTAGATGGTAGTACCACTCTCTCTCTCACGTGGTACAACCTCCTAGATTATAGTACTACTCTCTCTCTCACGTGGTTCAACCTCCTAGATGGTAGTACCACTCTCTCTCTCACGTGGTTCAACCTCCTAGATGGTAGTACCACTCTCTCTCTCACGTGGTTCAACCTCCTAGATGGTAGTACTACTCTCTCTCTCACGTGGTTCAACCTCCTAGATGGTAGTACTACTCTCTCTCTCACGTGGTTCAACCTCCTAGATGGTAGTACTACTCTCTCTCTCACGTGATTCAACCCCCTATATGGTAGTACTACTCTCTCTCTCACGTGGTTCAACCTCCTAGATGGTAGTACTACTCTCTCTCTCACGTGGTTCAACCTCCTAGATGGTAGTACTACTCTCTCACGTGGTTCAGCCTCCTAGATGGTAGTACTACTCTCTCACGTGGTACAACCTCCTAGATGGTAGTACTACTCTCTCACGTGGTACAACCTCCTAGATTATAGTACTACTCTCTCACGTGGTACAACCTCCTAGATGGTAGTACTACTCTCTCACGTGGTACAACCTCCTAGATGGTAGTACTACTCTCTCTCTCACGTGGTTCAGCTTCCTAGATTATAGTACTACTCTCTCTCTCTCTCACGTGGTTCAGCCTCCTAGATTATAGTACTACTCTCTCTCTCTCTCACGTGGTTCAGCCTCCTAGATTATAGTACTACTCTCTCTCTCTCACGTGGTTCAACCTCCTAGATGGTAGTACTACTCTCTCTCTCACGTGGTTCAACCTCCTAGATGGTAGTACTACTCTCTCACGTGGTTCAGCCTCCTAGATTATAGTACTACTCTCTCACGTGGTACAACCTCCTAGATGGTAGTACTACTCTCTCACGTGGTACAACCTCCTAGATTATAGTACTACTCTCTCACGTGGTACAACCTCCTAGATGGTAGTACTACTCTCTCACGTGGTACAACCTCCTAGATGGTAGTACTACTCTCTCTCTCACGTGGTTCAACTTCCTAGATTATAGTACTACTCTCTCTCTCTCTCACGTGGTTCAGCCTCCTAGATTATAGTACTACTCTCTCTCTCTCTCACGTGGTTCAGCCTCCTAGATTATAGTACTACGATCTCTCTCTCACGTGGTTCAACCTCCTAGATGGTAGTACTACTCTCTCTCTCTCACGTGGTTCAACCTCCTAGATTATAGTACTACTCTCTCTCTCACGTGGTACAACCTCCTAGATTATAGTACTACTCTCCCTCTCTCACGTGGTTCAACCTCCTAGATGGTAGTACTACTCTCTCTCTCTCACGTGGTTCAACCTCCTAGATTATAGTACTACTCTCTCTCTCACGTGGTACAACCTCCTAGATTATAGTACTACTCTCTCTCTCTCACGTGGTTCAACCTCCTAGATTATAGTACTACTCTCTCTCTCACGTGGTACAACCTCCTAGATTATAGTACTACTCTCTCTCTCACGTGGTACAACCTCCTAGATTATAGTACTACTCTCTCTCTCACGTGGTTAAACCTCCTAGATGGTAGTACTACTCACTCTCTCTCACGTGGTTAAACCTCCTAGATGTTAGTACTACTCACTCTCTCTCTCGTGGTTCAACCTCCTAGATGGTAGTACTACTCTATCTCTCACCTGGTTCAACCTCCTAGATGGTAGTACTACTCTCTCTCTCACGTGGTCCAACCTCCTAGATGGTAGTACTACTCTATCTCTCACCTGGTTCAACCTCCTAGATGGTAGTACTACTCTCTCTCTCTCACGTGGTTCAACCTCCTAGATTATAGTACTACTCTCTCTCTCACGTGGTTCAACCTCCTAGATGGTAGTACTACCCTCTCTCTCACGTGGTTCAACCTCCTAGATGGTAGTACTACTCTCTCTCTCACGTGGTTCAACCTCCTAGATGGTAGTACTACTCACTCTCGTGGTTCAACCTCCTAGATGGTAGTACTACTCTCTCTCTCACGTGGTTCAACCTCCTAGATGGTAGTACTACTACTCTCTCTCTCTCGTGGTTCAACCTCCTAGATGGTAGTACTACTCTCTCTCTCACGTGGTTCAACCTCCTAGATGGTAGTACTACTCTCTCTCTCACGTGGTTCAACCTCCTCGATGGTAGTACTACTCTATCTCTCACCTGGTTCAACCTCCTAGATGGTAGTACTACTCTCTCTCTCTCACATGGTTCAACCTCCTAGATGGTAGTACTACTCTCTCTCTCACGTGGTTCAACATCCTAGATGGTAGTACTACTCTCTCTCTCTCACCTGGTTCAACCTCCTAGATGGTAGTACTACTCACTCTCGTGGTTCAACCTCCTAGATGGTAGTACTACTCACTCTCATGGTTCAACCCCCTAGATGGTAGTACTACTCTCTCTCTCACCTGGTTCAACCTCCTAGATGGTAGTACTACTCTCTCTCTCACGTGGTTCAACCTCCTAGATGGTAGTACTACTCTCTCTCTCACGTGGTTCAACATCCTAGATGGTAGTACTACTCTATCTCTCACGTGGTTCAACCTCCTAGATGGTAGTACTACTCTCTCTCTCTCACGTGGTTCAACCTCCTAGATGGTAGTACTACTCTCTCTCTCACGTGGTTCAACATCCTAGATGGTAGTACTACTCTCTCTCTCTCACCTGGTTCAACCTCCTAGATGGTAGTACTACTCACTCTCGTGGTTCAACCTCCTAGATGGTAGTACTACTCACTCTCGTGGTTCAACCCCCTAGATGGTAGTACTACTCTCTCTCTCACCTGGTTCAACCTCCTAGATGGTAGTACTACTCTCTCTCTCACGTGGTTCAACCTCCTAGATGGTAGTACTACTCTCTCTCTCACGTGGTTCAACATCCTAGATGGTAGTACTACTCTATCTCTCACGTGGTTCAACCTCCTAGATGGTAGTACTACTCTCTCTCTCTCACGTGGTTCAACCTCCTAGATTATAGTACTACTCTCTCTCTCACGTGGTTCAACATCCTAGATGGTAGTACTACTCTCTCTCTCACGTGGTTCAACCTCCTAGATTATAGTACTACTCTCTCTCTCACCTGGTTCAACCTCCTAGATGGTAGTACTACTCTCTCTCTCACGTGGTTCAACCTCCTAGATGGTAGTACTACTACTCTCTCTCTCTCGTGGTTCAACCTCCTAGATGGTAGTACTACTCTCTCTCTCACGTGGTTCAACCTCCTAGATGGTAGTACTACTCTCTCTCTCACGTGGTTCAACCTCCTCGATGGTAGTACTACTCTATCTCTCACCTGGTTCAACCTCCTAGATGGTAGTACTACTCTCTCTCTCTCACATGGTTCAACCTCCTAGATGGTAGTACTACTCTCTCTCTCACGTGGTTCAACATCCTAGATGGTAGTACTACTCTCTCTCTCTCACCTGGTTCAACCTCCTAGATGGTAGTACTACTCACTCTCGTGGTTCAACCTCCTAGATGGTAGTACTACTCACTCTCATGGTTCAACCCCCTAGATGGTAGTACTACTCTCTCTCTCACCTGGTTCAACCTCCTAGATGGTAGTACTACTCTCTCTCTCACGTGGTTCAACCTCCTAGATGGTAGTACTACTCTCTCTCTCACGTGGTTCAACATCCTAGATGGTAGTACTACTCTATCTCTCACGTGGTTCAACCTCCTAGATGGTAGTACTACTCTCTCTCTCACGTGGTTCAACATCCTAGATGGTAGTACTACTCTCTCTCTCACGTGGTACAACCTCCTAGATGGTAGTACTACTCTCTCTCTCACGTGGTACAACCTCCTAGATGGTAGTACTACTCTCTCTCTCACGTGGTTCAACATCCTAGATGGTAGTACTACTCTCTCTCTCACGTGGTACAACCTCCTAGATGGTAGTACTACTCTCTCTCTCTCACGTGGTTCAACCTCCTAGATGGTAGTACTACTCTCTCTCTCACGTGGTACAACCTCCTAGATGGTAGTACTACTCTCTCTCTCACGTGGTACAACCTCCTAGATTATAGTACTACTCTCTCTCTCACGTGGTTCAACATCCTAGATGGTAGTACTAGATTTAAGTTGTCACACCGAAAAAATAGACTACTAGAGTAATGTCTGTTCTTTTATATTTCATTTAAATCAAGACTAGGGATAGCCTACATCCCGTCACATACCTTTAAATGAGCAAACATGAATGTTCTGCACTTTGCCATAGACTTTAAGTGTATTGACTGCCAACTCTCTCACTCTCCCGCGTCCTTGACGTTGCCAGCCACCATCGCTCCTATGATAGCTATGCACCTGGCCTGTTCAGAGCGATGCGCCGCCAATAGTTGGTTTATTCTAACTAGGGCCATTTTTACAGCAGCCTCTACTTGGAACACTACTTGGAACACTACTTGGAACACTACTTGGAACACTACTTGGAACACTACTTGGAACACTACTTGCAACACTACTTGGAACACACTCTTCTCTGTATCTGCAACATGCAACTGGAGCTAGTCTCTCTACAGCCATCCTTAAGGACATAAAGCCTCTAAACTGGACATTGTCCAGGGAATACAACCGGCTACCGGCTACCGGCTATCGGCTACCGTGTGTTGAAACCCATTCATCACTCAAGTCATGAACAACTCCAACCAAACCCATTACACCACTACTTGGATCACAAAAGGCACCCTATTTCATATTGTAGTGCACTACTTTTGACTCTTAATGTTTTCCCCGCCAGTCAGCAAGACCCCTCTAAAACGTGACCCCTCTCCCAGCGAGGCTGTAGGTGGTCCTGGACGTTGAAATATGCTCAACAGCTGGGTCAGGGTCAGAGAGGGGGCCAGAGAGGGTCAGAGAGGGGGCCAGAGAGGATCACAGAGGGTCAGAGAGGGTCAGAGAGGGCCAGAGAGGGTCAGAGAGGGTCAGAGAGGGCCAGAGAGGGTCAGAGAGGGTCAGATAGGGTCAGAGAGGGTCAGAGAGGATCACAGAGGGTCAGAGAGGGTCAGAGAGGATCACAGAGGGTCAGAGAGGGTCAGAGAGGGTCAGAGAGGGTCAGAGAGGATCACAGAGGGTCAGAGAGGGTCAGAGAGGGTCAGAGAGGGTCAGAGAGGATCACAGAGGGTCAGAGAGGGGGCCAGAGGAGATATTTGTCACTGAGCATCCTGCTCTGAACTACACATTGGTTCCATTCCAAATAGACCCCTATTCCCTATATAGTGCACTACTTTTGACCATAGCCACATGGTCTGTGGTCAAGAGTAGTACACTATATAGGGAATATGGTGCAATCTGGGGGACCTTGATTCACATCAACCTATCACACATCACCAGTCACCATGACAGAGAGCTTCTTTCACTAAGCAACACACATTTATCAATGAATTGTGCTGCTAAGTAGACATTTATCAATGAAGTGCTGCTAAGTAGACATTTATCAATGAATTGTGCTGCTAAGTAAACATGTATCAGTGGATAGAGCAGCTTCCCCAGGACATCTAAACTGGAGTTTATAATAACCCTGGTCACTGATCTAACAAGAAATGTATTGATAAAGTTAAAGATATAAATCACTTACCATGTACTCCATGTTGGACGCCGGAGGGAAAACCTTCCCTCTTACTTTATTGTGGTAATCAAGAATGGCAAGCATGTCGTTTTGGGAAATATAACGCTTCCTCCTGGTCAGGGGAATATTTTCGCTGTCTGCTTCTCCATAGTTGAACGCTGCGCCAAGATCGGTGAAATTGGTGGCTGGCAACGTCGAGGACACGCTGGGAGAGTTGGCTGCCAATACACTTGCTCCGAAAGATATGCACAACAGCAGAAAGTCTATGGCAAAGTGCGGAGCATTCATGTTTGCTTCTTTAAAAATATGTGACGGGATGTAGGCTATCCCTGGTCTTGATTTAATCTGAAATGACATTTTTTTTTTTTACAGACATTACTCTAAGTAGTCTATTTGTGCCAACTGTATTTCAAATAGTACAAACGTCTGTAAAAACATTCTCAAAGATTCCCAAAAATATAACAAAAACACATATGCAGCAGAAAAATATCGGTCACAACGGAAGAAATAAAATCCCTCTACGGAATTTTGGAAAAGGTCCTACCTTCTACTTTGCGGCGGTATCTTGTGCCTGCGTTGCCAGGCGACACTCTTCCAACGTTTTAGTTAGAATAGTGGATAAGAGAGAAAGAGAGAGAGAGAGACAGCGATATCCTTCCAGCAGTAGCCTAGACTTGCCAGTAGCTCCTTGCAAACTATAGGAGGACTTCGACTGCAGTTCGACGCGCTCCGTTTATATATCACAGCGGCTGATGGAGGAAGTACGCTGAGCTGACCGAAGGTGTGTGGACGAAGTCCCTCCCTGTCACCTGAAACAAAACATCATTTGGAGAGAGACGTCATGTTTGGTTTTCTTTAATCCCCTTCCTGGCAGAGAGAGCTTGCTTCACTTCATCACAAACATCTGCTTTACGTTTGGCCTACCGGACAAAGTGGAAAAGAAAACATATGCGAAGAAAGCCGCATAATCCCGCAATACAGGTCAGAGAAGGGTGGCTGGGTTAGGTATGGCTACAGCGGTTATTGTGATCATGATGCAATAGAGACAGCGGAGGGACAACAGGTAACTGATACACTGATATTTCCATGGAGAGAGGTGATGAATGAAGGTTATGTTATATGTGGGTTATTACAGTGTAATAACAATGTTATAGAGCAGGGATGGGCGACTTTGATAGCATATCTGAACTCGTCATCTGGCTTGCCGGTCTGCATACCCACACAAGCAGTCAGAGCCGGTACTAGCCTTTTGGGAGCCCTGAGTACAAATTTGAGCAAAACATTGTAGCGGCACCACTCTTGACAGTGGAGAAAAAACATTGAAGTTTTAGAGTAAATTTTTTGCCATAGGATGTAGAGAAAATGGTGCAGTTTTAAAGCAAGTTTTCTGCAATTCTACACATTTTGCAGTTGGACAGAGAAAAGGTGTAGCTATTTAACAACTAATTTCATACAATCTACTCATTTTGTCATGGGGTGGAGGGAAATTTTAGCTTTCTAATACGATATCTGAGTGAGAGTGACTAACAAAATCTATTTGGGGCCCACCCCGGTCGGTAGTTTCGACTATGATTACTACACATTTAGATAGGTAGCTAGATTAGTTTACCAACCTAAGAAATGTTAGCTGACATGACTAATTGAGTGACTGTCAGTATCTAGGTTTGCATCCAATTGCCAAAAGATTAACATGCTAATTAAAAAAATTCTGCATAAAGAAAATATGTGAATTCTCCCACCAGTGGTGTGTTCCCACCAAACAGACTTGTTGCAGATAAAAATCAGTGCGTTGCTTAAGTTTTCATGTACTGAATAAAAACATAAAGTTCAATGTGTTTCCATCGCATGTTCAGGTCTAACAATAGTTTTATCACAAAAAACTGTTGCGTTAAATAGCAAATGTGTCTCCTCTGGTCTTGGCACCTGGACTCTAGTCAACAGCTCCCAGATACGGTGGGCAGGCCAGCCTACATAATGAGATTATAGCCAACAGCTCCCAGATACGGTGGGCAGGCCAGCCTACATAATGAGGTTATAGCCAACAGCTCCCAGATACGGTGGGCAGGCCAGCCTACATAATGAGATTATAGCCAACAGCTCCCAGATACGGTGGGCAGGCCAGCCTACATAATGAGGTTATAGCCAACAGCTCCCAGATACGGTGGGCAGGCCAGCCTACATAATGAGGTTATAGTCAACAGCTCCCAGATACGGTGGGCAGGCCAGCCTACATAATGAGGTTATAGTCAACAGCTCCCAGATACGGTGGGCAGGCCAGCCTACATAATGAGATTATAGTCAACAGCTCCCAGATACGGTGGGCAGGCCAGCCTACATAATGAGGTTATAGCCAACAGCTCCCAGATACGGTGGGCAGGCCAGCCTACATAATGATAATATAGCCAACAGCTCCCAGATACGGTGGGCAGGCCAGCCTACATAATGAGGTTATAGCCAACAGCTCCCAGATACGGTGGGCAGGCCAGCCTACATAATGAGGTTATAGTCAACAGCTCCCAGATACGGTGGGCAGGCCAGCCTACATAATGAGATTATAGTCAACAGCTCCCAGATACGGTGGGCAGGCCAGCCTACATAATGAGATTATAGCCAACAGCTCCCAGATACGGTGGGCAGGCCAGCCTACATAATGAGATTATAGCCAACAGCTCCCAGATACGGTGGGCAGGCCAGCCTACATAATGAGATTATAGCCAACAGCTCCCAGATACGGTGGGCAGGCTAGCCTACATAATGAGATTATAGCCAACAGCTCCCAGATACGGTGGGCAGGCCAGCCTACATAATGAGATTATAGCCAACAGCTCCCAGATACGGTGGGCAGGCCAGCCTACATAATGAGATTATAGCCAACAGCTCCCAGATACGGTGGGCAGGCTAGCCTACATAATGAGATTATAGCCAACAGCTCCCAGATACGGTGGGCAGGCCAGCCTACATAATGAGGTTATAGCCAACAGCTCCCAGATACGGTGGGCAGGCCAGCCTACATAATGAGATTATAGCCAACAGCTCCCAGATACGGTGGGCAGGCCAGCCTACATAATGAGGTTATAGTCAACAGCTCCCAGATACGGTGGGCAGGCCAGCCTACATAATGAGATTATAGCCAACAGCTCCCAGATACGGTGGGCAGGCCAGCCTACATAATGATAATATAGCCAACAGCTCCCAGATACGGTGGGCAGGCTAGCCTACATAATGAGGTTATAGCCAACAGCTCCCAGATACGGTGGGCAGGCCAGCCTACATAATGATAATATAGCCAACAGCTCCCAGATACGGTGGGCAGGCTAACCTACATAATGAGGTTATAGCCAACAGCTCCCAGATACGGTTGGCAGGCCAGCCTACATAATGAGGTTATAGCCAACAGCTCCCAGATACGGTGGGCAGGCCAGCCTACATAATGAGGTTATAGCCAACAGCTCCCAGATACGGTGGGCAGGCTAGCCTACATAATGATAATATAGCCAACAGCTCCCAGATACGGTGGGCAGGCTAGCCTACATAATGATAATATAGCCAACAGCTCCCAGATACGGTGGGCAGGCCAGCCTACATAATGAGGTTATAGCCAACAGCTCCCAGATACGGTGGGCAGGCCAGCCTACATAATGAGATTATAGCCAACAGCTCCCAGATACGGTGGGCAGGCCAGCCTACATAATGAGATTATAGCCAACAGCTCCCAGATACGGTGGGCAGGCCAGCCTACATAATGAGATTATAGCCAACAGCTCCCAGATACGGTGGGCAGGCCAGCCTACATAATGAGATTATAGCCAACAGCTCCCAGATACGGTGGGCAGGCTAACCTACACAATGAGATTATTGCCAACAGCTCCCAGATACGGTGGGCAAGCTAGCCTACATAATGATATTATAGCCAACAGCTCCCAGATGTTATTATGGATACATTGTATTTGTGAAACTGCAGTCGAGCATCAATCATCATGTCACCAGAATAAGACTCTCAATATTTATTGGAAAGGAGCATCAAGCTCATCCAGACCTGACTTCCTTTGACCAGCACAAAAACATCCTGTGGCGTATTGCATTAGCATCGAATAGCCCCCACGATATGCAACTTTTCAGGGAAGTTAGGAACCAATATACACAGGCAGTTAGGAAAGCAAAGGCTACCTTTATCAAACAGAAATATGCATCCTGTAGCACAAACTCCAAAAAGTTTTGGGACACTGTAAAGTCCATGGAGAATAAGAGCACCTCCTCCCAGCTGTCCACTGCACTGAGGCAAGGAAACACTGTCACCACCAATAAATCCACGATAATTGAGAATTCCAATTAGCATTTTTCTACGGCTGGCCATGCTTTCCACCTGGCTACCCCTACCCCTACCCCGGCCAACAGCTCTGCACCCCCTGCAGCAACTGACCCAAGCCCCCCCCCCCCCCACTTCTCCTTCACCCAAATCCAAACAGCTGATGTTCCGAAAGAGCTGCCAAATCTGTATCCCTAGAAATCAGCTGGGCTAGACAATCTGGACCCTCTCTTTCTAAAATTATCCGCTGCTATTGTTGCAACCCCTATTACTAGACTATTCAACCTCTATTTCGTATTGTCTGAGATCCCCAAAGATTAGAAAACTGCCGCGGACATCCCCCTCTTCAAAGGGGGAGACACTCTAGACCCAAACTGTTACAGACCTATATCTATCCTACCCTGCCTTTCTAAGGTCTTCGAATGCCAAGTTAACAAACAGATCACCGACCATTTCGAATCCCACCGTACCTTCTCCGCTATGCAATCTGGTTTCCGAGCTGGTCATGGGTGCACATCAGCCACGCTCAAGGTCCTAAACGATATCATAACCGCCATCGATAAGAGACAATACTGTGCAGCCGTATTCATCAACCAAGGCCTGGCCAAGGCTTTTGACTCTGTCTATCACCGCATTCTTATCGGCAGACTCAACAGCCTTGGTTTCTCAAATGACTGCCTCGCCTGGTTCACCAACTACTTCTCAGACAGAGTTCAGTGTGTCAAATCGGAGGGCCTGTTGTCCGGACCTCTGGCAGTCTCTATGGGGGTGCCACAGGGTTCAATTCTCGGGCCGACTCTTTTCTCTGTATACATCAACGATGTCGCTCTTGCTGCTGGTGAGTCTCTGATCCACCTCTACGCAGACGCCACCATTCTGTATACTTCTGGCCCTTCTTTGGACACTGTGTTAACTAACCTCCAGACGAGCTTCAATGCCATACAACTCTCCTTCCGTAGCATCCTACTGCTCTTAAACGCTAGTAATACTAAATGCATAATCTGCAACCGATCGCTTCCCGCACCTGCCCGCCCGTCTAGCATCACTACTCTGGACGGTTCTGACTTAGAATATGTGGACAACTACAAATACCTAGGTGTCTGGTTAGACTGTAAACTCTCCTTCCAGACTCACATGAAACATCTCCAATCCAAAATGAAATCTAGAATTGGCTTCCTATTTCGCAACAAAGCATCCTTCACTCATGCTGCCAAACATACCCTCGTAAAACTGACTATCCTACCGATCCTTGACTTCGGCGATGTAATTTACAAAATAGCCTCCAACACTCAGCAAATAGGATGTAGTCTATCACAGTGCCATCCATTTGGTCACCAAAGCCCCATATACTACCCACCACTGCGACCTGTATGATCTCGTTGGCTGGCCCTCGCTTCATATTCGTCGCCAAACCCACTGGCTCCAGGTCATCTATAAGTCTTTGCTAGGTATAGCCCTGCCTTATCTCAGCTCACTGGTCACCATAGCAGCACCCACCCGTAGCACGCGCTCCAGCAGGTATATCTCACTGGTCACTCCCAAAGCCAACACCTCCTTTGGCCGCCTTTCCTTCCAGTTCTCTGCTGCCAACGACTGGAACGAATTGCAAAAATCACTGAAGCTGGAGACTCATATCTCCCTCACTAACTGTAAGCATCAGCTGTCAGAGCAGCTTACCGATCATTGCACCTGTACATAGCCCATCTGTAAATAGCCCATCCAACTACCTCATCCACATATTGATTACACGTGTTCAGTGTTTGGGTCCACAGGAGGTCTGATTAAACTTGTTCAGTGTTTGGGTCCAGCGGTCTGATTACACGTGTTCAGTGTTTGGGTCCAGAGGTCTGATTACACGTGTTCAGTGTTTGGGTCCACAGGAGGTCTGATTACACGTGTTCAGTGTTTGGGTCCAGCTGTCTGATTACACGTGTTCAGTGTTTGGGTCCAGAGGTCTGATGACACGTGTTCAGTGTTTGGGTCCACAGGAGGTCTGATTACACGTGTTCAGTGTTTGGGTCCAGCTGAGCTTTAAGCCGGCAAGCTGACGGGCATCGGGCCAAGTTAAGAAACCCTTCATTCAGCAGGTCATCATTATCTTTGACAAATTAAAGCAACATGACGCAGGAACATTTTTTTTTTTTTTTTTTTTACTCTCTCTCTCTCTCTCTCTCTCTCTCTCTCTCTCTCTCTCGCGTTCTCTCTCCGGCAAATGGGTTCTTTTCCAAAAATGTTCTGGGTTATTATTGACTGTTCAGATGCTGGAATGGTGGTGGGATATATCACTCAATGCTGGAGAGCAATAAGTTCACAGTGCTGTAGGCCTCCCATTACATTCAGTACTGTAGGTCTCCCATTACATTCAGTGCTGTAGGCCTCCCATTACATTCAGTGCTGTAGGTCTCCCATTACATTCAGTGCTGTAGGCCTCCCATTACATTCAGTACTGTAGGTCTCCCATTACATTCAGTACTGTAGGTCTCCCATTACATTCAGTGCTGTAGGTCTTCCATCACATTCAGTACTGTAGGCCTCCCATTACATTCAGTACTGTAGGTCTTCCATCACATTCAGTACTGTAGGCCTCCCATTACATTCAGTACTGTAGGTCTCCCATTACATTCAGTGCTGTAGGTTTTCCATCACATTCAGTGCTGTAGGTTTTCCATCACATTCAGTGCTGTAGGTCTTCCATCACATTCAGTGCTGTAGGTCTTCCATCACATTCAGTGCTGTAGGTCTTCCATCACATTCAGTACTGTAGGCCTCCCATTACATTCAGTGCTGTAGGCCTCCCATTACATTCAGTGCTGTAGGTCTCCCATTACATTCAGTGCTGTAGGCCTCCCATTACATTCAGTGCTGTAGGTCTCCCATTACATTCAGTGCTGTAGGCCTCCCATTACATTCAGTACTGTAGGTCTCCCATTACATTCAGTACTGTAGGTCTCCCATTACATTCAGTGCTGTAGGTCTTCCATCACATTCAGTACTGTAGGCCTCCCATTACATTCAGTACTGTAGGTCTTCCATCACATTCAGTACTGTAGGCCTCCCATTACATTCAGTACTGTAGGTCTCCCATTACATTCAGTGCTGTAGGTTTTCCATCACATTCAGTGCTGTAGGTTTTCCATCACATTCAGTGCTGTAGGTCTTCCATCACATTCAGTGCTGTAGGTCTTCCATCACATTCAGTGCTGTAGGTCTTCCATCACATTCAGTACTGTAGGCCTCCCATTACATTCAGTGCTGTAGGTCTTCCATCACATTCAGTACTGTAGGTCTTCCATCACATTCAGTACTGTAGGTCTTCAATTACATTCAGTGCTGTAGGTCTTCCATCACATTCAGTACTGTAGGCCTCCCATTACATTCAGTACTGTAGGTCTCCCATTACATTCAGTGCTGTAGGTTTTCCATCACATTCAGTGCTGTAGGTCTTCCATCACATTCAGTACTGTAGGTCTTCCATCACATTCAGTGCTGTAGGTCTTCCATCACATTCAGTACTGTAGGCCTCCCATTACATTCAGTGCTGTAGGTCTTCCATCACATTCAGTACTGTAGGTCTTCCATCACATTCAGTACTGTAGGTCTTCAATTACATTCAGTACTGTAGGTTTTCCATCACATTCATTACTGTAGGTCTTCCATCACATTCAGTACTGTAGGTCTTCCATCACATTCAATACTGTAGGTCTTCTATTACATTCAGTACTGTAGGTCTTCTATCACATTCGGTACAGTACTGTAGGTCTTCCATCACATTCAGTGCAGTAGGTCTTCCATCACATTCGGTACAGTACTGTAGATCTTCCATCACATTCAGTGCAGTAGGTCTTCCATCACATTCAGTACAGTACTGTAGGTCTTCCATCACATTCAGTGCTGTAGGTCTTCCATCACATTCAGTACTGTAGGTCTTCTATCACATTCGGTACAGTACTGTAGGTCTTCCATCACATTCAGTGCAGTAGGTCTTCCATCACATTCGGTACAGTACTGTAGGTCTTCCATCACATTCAGTGCAGTAGGTCTTCCATCACATTCAGTGCAGTAGGTCTTCCATCACATTTAGTACACTACTGTAGGTACTGTATAAATCCACTGTATAAATCCACTATATAAATTCACTGTATAGATCCACTGTATGAATTCACTGTATAAATCCACTGTATAAATTCCACTATATAAATTCACTGTATAGATCCACTGTATAAATTCACTGTATGAATTCACTGTATAAATCCACTGTATAAATTCCACTGTATAAATCCACTGTATAAATCCACTGCATAAATCCACTGTATAAATCCACTGTATAAAATCCACTGTATAAATCCACTGTATAAATCTACTGTATAGATCCACTGTATAAATGCACTGTATAAATCCACTGTATAAATCCACTGTATAAATCCGCTGTATAAATCCACTGTATAGAAGCCACTGTAAAAATCCACTGTATAAAATCCACTGTATAAATCCACTGTATAAATTCACTGTATAAATCTACTGTATAAATCTACTGTATAAAATCCACTGTATAAATCCACTGTTTAAATTCACTGCATAAATCCACCTTACAAGTCCACTGTATAAATCCACTGTATAAATCCACTGTATAAATCCACTGTATAGAAGCCAATGTATAAATCCACTGTATAAATTCACTGTATAAATCTACTGTATAAATCCGCTGTATAAATCCAATGTATAGAAGCCACTGTATAAATTCACTGTATAAATCCACTGTATAAATCTACTGTATAAATTCACTGTATAAATCCACTGTATAAATTCACTGTATAAATCTACTGTAAAAATCCACTGTATAAAATCCACTGTATAAATCCACTGTATAAAATCCACTGTATAAATCCACTGTATAAATCCACTGTATAAATCCACTGTATAAATTCACTGTATAAATCTACTGTATAAATTCACAGTATAAATCCACTGTATAAGCCGCTGCCCACAGAAAGAGCATTACATTACATTGTCATCATTTTGACCCTTTCTCCCTTCCAAGTTAGTAGCTGTGTGATATTCAGTGTCGGCGGTATCAGCTCTGTCTGTCCACACCATCCTGTCATTATATTGGATAGGACCTGTATTTCCTGGTTGTGGGGCCAGTCCACTGTGGAGTCAACACCTGATATCTTGTCATTATATTAGATAGGACCTGTATTTCCTGGTTGTGGGGCCAGTCCACTGTGGAGTCAACACCTGATATCTTGTCATTATATTAGATAGGACCTGTATTTCCTGGTTGTGGGGCCAGTCCACTGTGGAGTCAACACCTGATATCTTGTCATTATATTAGATAGGACCTGTATTTCCTGGTTGTGGGGCCAGTCCACTGTGGAGTCAACACCTGATATCTTGTCATTATATTAGATAGGACCTGTATTTCCTGGTTGTGGGGCCAGTCCACTGTGGAGTCAACACCTGATATCTTGTCATTATATTAGATAGGACCTGTATTTCCTGGTTGTGGGGCCAGTCCACTGTGGAGTCAACACCTGATATCTTGTCATTATATTAGATAGGACCTGTATTTCCTGGTTGTGGGGCCAGTCCACTGTGGAGTCAACACCTGATATCTTGTCATTATATTAGATAGGACCTGTATTTCCTGGTTGTGGGGCCAGTCCACTGTGGATCCCCTGTTCGCAAACACAAGCGGCCGTCCTCCTTGACAACGTACCAACCAATTGAGCGATAGAAAGATATCTAATTGGCTAGCTCCATTGGTGACGTTTCAAGCTAGTTGTGGAGTGAGCTTCCGGCTCGTTCTGAACTCCGTTACATAGACGCATTCACAGGGAGTCTGTGCACATAGAAAGATCAGGACTGTATGACAGCGTTTCAAATGGAACCACTGTATACTACGTAGTGCACTGCTTTTAACCAGAGCTCTATGGACCCTGCTGAAACGTAGTGCACTGCTTTTAACCAGAGCTCTATGGGCCCTGCTGAAACGTAGTGCACTGCTTTTAACCAGAGCTCTAAGGGCCCTGCTGAAACAGAGTGCACTGCTTTTAACCAGAGTTCTATGGGCCCTGCTGAAACGTAGGGCACTGCTTTTAACCAGAGCTCTAAGGGCCCTGCTGAAACGTAGTGCACTGCTTTTAACCAGAGCTCTAAGGGCCCTGCTGAAACGTAGTGCACTGCTTTAAACCAGAGCTCTATGGGCCCTGCTGAAATGTAGTGCACTGCTTTTAACCAGAGCTCTATTGGCCCTGCTGAAACGTAGGGCACTGCTTTTAACCAGAGCTCTAAGGGCCCTGTTGAAACGTAGGGCACTGCTTTAAACCAGAGCTCTATGGGCCCTGCTGAAACGTAGGGCAATGCTTTTAACCAGAGCTCTATGGGCCCTGCTGAAACGTAGGGCACTGCTTTTAACCAGAGCTCTATTGGCCCTGCTGAAACGTAGGGCACTGCTTTTAACCAGAGCTCTAAGGGCCCTGTTGAAACGTAGTGCACTGCTTTAAAGCAGAGCTCTATGGGCCCTGCTGAAACGTAGTGCACTGCTTTTAACCAGAGCTCTATGGGCCCTGCTGAAACAAAGTGCACTGGTTTTAACCAGAGCTCTATGGGCCCTGCTGAAACGGAGTGCACTGCTTTTAACCAGAGCTCTATGGGCCCTGCTGAAACATAGTGCACTGCTTTTAACTAGAGCTCTATGGGCCCTGCTGAAACAGAGTGCACTGCTTTTAACCAGAGCTCTAAGGGCCCTGCTGAAACGTAGTGCACTGCTTTTAACCAGAGCTCTATGGGCCCTGCTGAAACGGAGTGCACTGCTTTTAACCAGAGCTCTATGGGCCCTGCTGAAACAGAGTGCACTGCTTTTAACCAGAGCTCTAAGGGCCCTGCTGAAACGTAGTGCACTGCTTTTAACCAGAGCTCTATGGGCCCTGCTGAAACGTAGTGCACTATATCAGTGGTCTTGGAGTACGGAGTAACCGAACAGCACCGGTAAAACATACCTGATTCAACTCACTGAGGGCCTGATGATTAGATGACAAGTTAAATCAGGTGTCCAGGACTACAGTAGACATGTGTACTGTTGGGGGTACTGGGGGACCGGAGTTGGGAAACACTGTTGGGGTACTGGGGGACCGGAGTTGGGAAACACTGTTGGGGTACTGGGGGACCGGAGTTGGGAAACACTGTTGGGGTACTGGGGGACCGGAGTTGGGAAACACTGCTGGGGTACTGGGGGACCGGAGTTGGGAAACACTGTTGGGGGTACTGGGGGACCGGAGTTGGGAAACACTGTTGGGGGTACTGGGGGACCGGAGTTGGGAAACACTGTTGGGGGTACTGGGGGACCGGAGTTGGGAAACACTGTTGGGGGTACTGGGGGACCGGAGTTGGGAAACACTGTTGGGGGTACTGGGGGACTGGAGTTGGGAAACACTGTTGGGGGTACTGGAGGACCGGAGTTGGGAAACACTGTTGGGGTACTGGAGGACCGGAGTTGGGAAACACTGTTGGGGGTACTGGGGGACCGGAGTTGGGAAACACTGTTGGGGGTACTGGGGGACCGGAGTTGGGAAACACTGCACTAGATAGGGAATATGGTGCCATTTGGGACCAGCTGTGTAGTGAACCCAGATTGGCACCAGGACTCACTCACTCATTCACTCACTCACTCACTCAGTCAGTCAGCCAGCCAGCCTGCCTGCCTGCCTGCCTGCCTGTCTGTCTGTCTGTCTGTCTGTCTCTCTCTCTCTCTGTCTCTCTGTCTCAAATTCATTTAAATCTCTCTCTGTCTCTCTATTTTAACGGCTCTTTTCAGGATTTTGATAATTAGCGACTTTCGTCCTAGTTCTGTTCTGCATGCATTATTAGGTGTTTTACAATATTTTTCTGTATAATTCATGCATGCAGAATCTCAATTTGGTTTTTGTTCCATTTTGTGAATTCTTGGTTGGTGATTCTTGGTTGGTTGCTCTCTCCTCGTCTGCCCACGTGTTCTCGCACACCCCGAGAGCTTCTGGTCAGCGGGGTGGTGGCACTGGGATCCTCATCTCTCCCAAGTGGACATTCTCTCTTTCTCCCCTGACCCATCTGTCTATCGCCTCCTTTGAATTCCATGCTGTCACAGTTACCAGCCCTTTCAAGCTTAACATCCTTATCATTTATCGCCCTCCAGGTTCCCTTGGAGAGTTCATCAATGAGCTTGACGCCTTGATAAGTTCCTTTCCTGAGGATGGCTCACCTCTCACAGTTCTGGGTGACTTTAACCTCCCCACGTCTACCTTTGACTCATTCCTCTCTGCCTCCTTCTTTCCACTCCTCTCCTCTTTTGACCTCACCCTCTCACCTTCCCCCCCTACTCACAAGGTAGGCAATACGCTTGACCTCATCTTTACTAGATGCTGTTCTTCCACTAATCTCATTGCAACTCCCCTCCAAGTCTCCGACCACTACCTTGTATCCTTTTCCCTCTCGCTCTCATCCAACACTTCCCACACTGCCCCTACTCGGATGGTATCGCGCCGTCCCAACCTTCGCTCTCTCTCCCCCGCTACTCTCTCCTCTTCCATCCTATCATCTCTTCCCTCTGCTCAAACCTTCTCCAACCTATCTCCTGATTCTGCCTCCTCAACCCTCCTCTCCTCCCTTTCTGCATCCTTTGACTCTCTATGTCCCCTATCCTCCAGGCCGGCTCGGTCCTCCCCTCCTGCTCCGTGGCTCGACGACTCATTGCGAGCTCACAGAACAGGGCTCCGGGCAGCCGAGCGGAAATGGAGGAAAACTCGCCTCCCTGTGGACCTGGCATCCTTTCACTCCCTCCTCTCTACATTCTCCTCTTCTGTCTCTGCTGCTAAAGCCACTTTCTACCACTCTAAATTCCAAGCATCTGCCTCTAACCCTAGGTAGCTCTTTGCCACCTTCTCCTCCCTCCTGAATCCCCCCCCCCCCCCCCCCCCCTCCCTCTCTGCGGATGACTTCGTCAACCATTTTGGAAAGAAGGTCGACGACATCCGATCCTCGTTTGCTAAGTCAAACGACACCGCTGGTTCTGCTCACACTGCCCTACCCTGTGCTTTGACCTCTTTCTCCCCTCTCTCTCCAGATGAAATCTCGCGTCTTGTGATGGCCGGCCGCGCAACAACCTGCCCGCTTGACCCTATCCCCTCCTCTCTTCTCCAGACCATTTCCGGAGACCTTCTCCCTTACCTCACTTCGCTCATCAACTCATCCTTGACCGCTGGCTACGTCCCTTCCGTCTTCAAGAGAGCGAGAGTTGCACCCCTTCTGAAAAAACCTACACTCGATCCCTCCGATGTCAACAACTACAGACCAGTATCCCTTCTTTCTTTTCTCTCCAAAACTCTTGAACGTGCCGTCCTTGGCCAGCTCTCCTGCTATCTCTCTCAGAATGACCTTCTTGATCCAAATCAGTCAGGTTTCAAGACTAGTCATTCAACTGAGACTGCTCTTCTCTGTGTCACGGAGGCGCTCCGCACTGCTAAAGCTAACTCTCTCTCCTCTGCTCTCATCCTTCTAGACCTATCGGCTGCCTTTGATACTGTGAACCATCAGATCCTCCTCTCCACCCTCTCCGAGTTGGGCATCTCCGGCGCGTTCCACGCTTGGATTGCGTCCTACCTGACAGGTCGCTCCTACCAGGTGGCGTGGCGAGAATCTGTCTCCGCACCACGTGCTCTCACCACTGGTGTCCCCCAGGGCTCTGTTCAAGGCCCTCTCCTATTCTCGCTATACACCAAGTCACTTGGCTCTGTCATATCCTCACATGGTCTCTCCTATCATTGCTATGCAGACGACACACAATTAATCTTCTCCTTTCCCCCTTCTGATAACCAGGTGGCGAATCGCATCTCTGCATGTCTGGCAGACATATCAGTGTGGATGACGGATCACCACCTCAAGCTGAACCTCGGCAAGACGGAGCTGCTCTTCCTCCCGGGGAAGGACTGCCCGTTCCATGATCTCGCCATCACGGTTGACAACTCCATTGTGTCCTCCTCCCAGAGTGCTAAGAACCTTGGCGTGATCCTGGACAACACCCTGTCGTTCTCAACTAACATCAAGGCGGTGACCCGTTCCTGTAGGTTCATGCTCTACAACATTCGCAGAGTACGACCCTGCCTCACACAGGAAGCGGCGCAGGTCCTAATCCAGGCACTTGTCATCTCCCGTCTGGATTACTGCAACTCGCTGTTGGCTGGGCTCCCTGCCTGTGCCATTAAACCCCTACAACTCATCCAGAACGCCGCAGCCCGTCTGGTGTTCAACCTTCCCAAGTTCTCTCACGTCACCCCGCTCCTCCGCTCTCTCCACTGGCTTCCAGTTGAAGCTCGCATCCGCTACAAGACCATGGTGCTTGCCTACGGAGCTGTGAGGGGAACGGCACCTCCGTACCTTCAGGCTCTGATCAGGCCCTACACCCAAACAAGGGCACTGCGTTCATCCACCTCTGGCCTGCTCGCCTCCCTACCTCTGAGGAAGTACAGTTCCCGCTCAGCCCAGTCAAAACTGTTCGCTGCTCTGGCACCCCAATGGTGGAACAAACTCCCTCACGACGCCAGGTCAGCGGAGTCAATCACCACCTTCCGGAGACACCTGAAACCCCACCTCTTTAAGGAATACCTAGGATAGGATAAAGTAATCCTTCTAACCCCCCCCTTAAAAGAGTTAGATGCACTATTGTAAAGTGGTTGTTCCACTGGATATCATAAGGTGAATGCAGCAATTTGTAAGTCGCTCTGGATAAGAGCGTCTGCTAAATGACTTAAATGTAAATGTAAATGTGAGCGAACCCCAGACCTCACAACCATAAAGGGCAATGGCTTCTATAACTGATTCAAGTATTTTTAGCCAGATCCTAATTGGTATGTCAAATGTTATGTTCCTTTTGATGGCATAGAATGCCCTTCTTGCCTTGTCTCTCAGATCGTTACCTGTGGCGCTGATGTTTAGGCCGAGGTTTATATCATTGTTTGTGTGCTCTAGGGCAACGGTGTCTAGATGGAATTTGTATTCGTGGTCCTGGCAACTGGACCTTTTTTGGAACACCATTATTTTTGTCTTACTGAGATTTACTGTCAGGGCCCCGGTCTGACAGGATCTGTGCAGAATATCTAGGTGCTGCTGTAGGCCCTCCTTGGTTGGGGACAGACGCACCAGATCATCAGCAAATAATTTGTTTACATATATGTTGAAGAGGGCTCTCTCTCTCTCTCTGTCTCTCTCTGTCTCTCTCTGTCTCTCTCTCTCTCTCTCGTTATAGACTAACCTACAGCACCTCTCAGATGTTAGGCTCCTCCCCTCATATGGAACCAATCACCAGGTGTTTGCTGCTATCTCCCACCAGCTCACCACATTGCCAAGGACTCCTACAGAAAGCCCCTCTCAGGTGCTTTGAGTTAAATCTTGGCCTGTCTTCCATCTCCTCTCCTCTCACTACAGACTCTTTCCAAATGCTTCTCTCTCTCTCTCTCTCTCTCTCTCTCTCTCTCTCTCTCTCTCTCTCTCTCTCTCTCTCTCTCTCTCTCTCTCTCTCTCTCTCTCTCTCTCTCTCTCTCTCTCTCTCTCTCTCTCTCTCTCTCTCTCTCTCTCTCTCTCTCTCTCTCTCTCTCTCTCTCTCCGCTGAATCCCTCTCTCTCTGTATTGGCATTAGCACAGGCCTTTGGAGAGGCCTCCTCAGAAAAAGGGGGGAAGGCAAGGGGGAAACTTGGAACAATATATTGTAAGTAAATAAATGGTCTGTCTGAAAACGAATGCCTTTCCAAACAGACCCAGGCCTGGGGTGCAGCCTTGGGCCTTGTGCCCTACATAACGCCCTTAATTACTCTTTTGATAACATGATAATTACAGGTCAGCTCCTACTTCACAAGTCACTGGGTTTATTGTGCAGGGAGGAGCTGAGCATGTGGGGCCTGGATTAGAGAGAGAGACAGACAGACAGACAGACAGACAGACAGACAGACAGACAGACAGACAGACAGACAGACAGACAGACAGACAGACAGACAGACAGACAGACAGACAGACAGACAGACAGACAGACAGACAGACAGACAGACAGACAGACAGACAGACAGACAGACAGACAGACTGACTGACTGACTGACTGACTGACTGACTGACTAAGTTTCATAGTTCTTTTATGGAATATAGGATTTTACTGCTGGAGTATAACACCGTTATTCCACGTTAGCAATCCAAGTACTGCAGATGGAAGTAAATTAGCTAATTCAGGCGCAATAGATACTCTTCGTTAGATACACACTGTCCCTAACAGTGGGATGGGTTCGTCCAGCTGTCCATCACCCTTTGCAATCTATAGAGATAGATAGAGGACTCATCTTTGTGTCTTTGCCACTATGGTGTCTGTGGCAGAGGCTGGTGCTGCGTTCATAACCACGTGGGAAGGAGGTAATTATCAGTTGGGAAGTCATACGTTTGAGTTGTGTGCATACACGTGCTTGAATTGGGAAATACCATCCAACATGGAGGTCAATAGAAGGCTGGTGGTTGAACCGTCCAACATGGAGGTCAATAGAAGGCTGCTGGTTAAACCATCCAACATGGAGGTCAATAGAAGGCTGGTGGTTGAACCATCCAACATGGAGGTCAATAGAAGGCTGGTGGTTGAACCATCCAACATGGAGGTCAATAGAAGGCTGGTGGTTGAACCATCCAACACGGAGGTCAATAGAAGGCTGGTGGTTGAACCATCCAACATGGAGGTCAATAGAAGGCTGGTAGTTAAACCATCCAACATGGAGGTCAATAGAAGGCTGGTGGTTGAACCATCCAACATGGAGGTCAATAGAAGGCTGGTGGTTAAACCATCCAACATGGAGGTCAATAGAAGGCTGGTGGTTGAACCGTCCAACATGGAGGTCAATAGAAGGCTGGTGGTTGAACCATCCAACATGGAGGTCAATAGAAGGCTGGTGGTTGAACCATCCAACATGGAGGTCAATAGAAGGCTGGTGGTTGAACCATCCAACATGGAGGTCAATAGAAGGCTGGTGGTTGAACCATCCAACATGGAGGGCAATAGAAGGCTGGTGGTTGAACCATCCAACATGGAGATCAATAGATGGCTGGTGGTTGAACCATCCAACATGAAGGTCAATAGAAGGCTGGCGGTTGAACCATCCAACATGGAGGTCAATAGAAGGCTGGTGGTTGAACCATCCAACATGGAGGTCAATAAAAGGCTGGTGGTTAAACCATCCAACATGGAGGTCAATAGAAGGCTGGTGGTTGAACCATCCAACATGGAGGTCAATAGAAGGCTGGTGGTTGAACCATCCAACATGGAGGTCAATAGAAGGCTGGTGGTTGAACCATCCAACATGGAGGTCAATAGAAGGCTGGTGGTTGAACCATCCAACATGGAGGTCAATAGAAGGCTGGTGGTTGAACCATCCAACATGGAGGTCAATAGAAGGCTGGAGTCCTGAACCAAAATCCTGTGTGTCATTCATTAATTGTGGCCACTAGATGGAGGTGAAATAGCTGACAGCCATTTAGAAAACTTAGGCAACCCAATTTATACAATACAATTCTTTGATCATTGGCTGATCTCTTCCAACTAAGGTGACCACATTTAAAATACCTAAATGCGGGACAACAGTATGACTTTTGCGGGACGTTCAAGGGATACTGTAGTCTACATGAGATTCAATTTAACCTTTCAAATCTCATTATAGAATAGAATATGCATAAAATGCATCCTCCAATTGCGACGTCTGCCGACGCCCACACATACTGTCTCAAAAAACATGTTCTATGTTTAATACCTTCAAACACCAAGTTAAGTACACCTCATTTCACAATAGGCCATCATCACGTTTTATCAGCGAAAAGTCCAAACTGCATCTGAATGTAAATCAACAGTTTCCTGGGAATTCAGATCTTCATGAATTATTGTTTTGTGAGCAAATTAGAGCAGCTGGTGTTGACGAACTGTATAGCCTTCCTGTATTATGTCTCAATCCAAGCCTTCCTGTATATTGTCTCAATCCAAGCCTTCCTGTATTTTGCGTGGGAATGCTGTGGTAGTGTCACGACTTCCGCCGAAGTCGGTCCCTCTTCTTGTTCGGGCGGCGTTCGGCGGTCGACGTCACCGGCCTTCTAGCCATCGCCGATCCACTTTTCATTTTCCATTTGTTTTGTCTTTGTTTTACACAACTGGTTTCAATTCCCCAATTACATGTTCATTATTTAACCCTCTGTTTTACTCATGGTTTTTGTGAGTGATTGTTTTATTGTAAGTTCGGTCCGTTGTTTGTGGGCTTGGTATTACTTCATGTATTTGGACATTTTGAGTAAAGTTCATTGTGTTACTCATCTCTGCTGTCCTGCGCCTGACTCCTCTGCACCAGCTACACCCAGAACCTTACCGGTAGCCATGCTGGTTAAGTGTGCCTTGAATTCTAAATAAATCACAGACAGTGTCACCAACAAAGCACCCCCACACCATCACACCTCCTCCTCCATGCTTCACGGTTGGAACCACACATCATGATCATCCATTCACCAACTCTGTCTCACAAAGACCCAGTGGTTGGAACCAAAAAACTCAGATTTGGACTCATCAGACCAAAGGACAGATTTCCACCGGTCTAATGTCCATTGCTCATGTTTCTTGACCCAAGCAAGTCTCTTCTTCTTATTGGTGTTCTTTAGTAGTGGTTTATTTGCAGCAATTCGACCATGAAGGCCTGATTCACTCAGTCTCCTGTGAAAAGTTGATGTTGATATGTGTCTGTTACTTGAACTCTGTGAAGCATTTATTTGGGCTGTAATTCCTGAGGCTGGTAACTCTAATGAACGTATCCTCTGCAGCAGAGGTAACTCTGGGTCTTCCTTTCCTGTGGCGGTCCTCATGAGAGCCAGTTTCATAATAGCGCTTGATGGTTTTTGCGACTGCACTTAAAGAAACTTTCAAGGTTCTTGAAATTTTCCGTATTGACTGACCTTCATGTCTTAAAGTAATGATGGACTGTCGTTTCTCTTTGCTTATTTGAGCTGTTCTTGCCATAATATGGACTTGGTCTTTTACCAAATAGGGCTATATTCTGTATACCACCCCTATGTTGTCACAACACAACTGATTGGCTCAAACACATTAAGAAGGAAAGAAATTCCACAATTTGACTTTTAACAAGGCACACCTGTTAATTGAAATGCATTCCAGGTGACTACCTCATGAAGCTGGTTGAGAGAATGCCAAGAGTGTGCAAAGCCATCATCAAGGAAAAGGGTGGCTACTCATACTACTTATACATTTTGATTTGTTTAACTCTTTTTTGGTTTCTTCATGACTCCATATGTTTAATTTCATAGTTTTGATGTCTTCACTATTATTCTACAATGTAGAAAATATAAAAAATAAAGAAAACCTTTGAATGAGTAGGTGTGTCCAAACTTTTGACTGGTACTGTATATATTTTCATAAGCACAACGTGACTTCACGGGACAGGTTGGAATGTCTGACTGAAATACGGGACAAATCTACATATATTCTTTTTCTAAATTAGTGGTGTTTGAATTTGGAACATAGGGTCAAAATGGTAGAATGGTTAGACTACTTTAGACCAGGGCTGGCACCCTATTCCCTACATAGTGCACTACTTTAGACCAGGGCTGGCACCCTATTCCCTACATAGTGCAAGATAGGTCAAAATGTGGGACTGTCACATGGTCATCCTACTCCCAACCCATAGAAATGATTACCCAGTTGACTACTTTAAAATGGTGGAAGCCCTCAATGTCAATGTCAAACAGGTTATAGCCCGTAGAGCTCGTCAGTGTGTGAGGGGACGGGAGAGAAAGAGCTCTATTTTGATTTGAACCCCCCCCCCCCCCCCCCCCCCAGCTATAAGCCAGAAATAAAGTTTAAAACTGGGGAAGTACGGAGCTAGTTAAGCTGCTTTGTGATTATTTTATTTGTCGTTATTTACGACTATTGTGGTCAGTGTTTGTTGAGACCCACCCTAAACAGACGATGTTTCGATTACACGTGGGATCTCTGTCAGATCCACAAGAGTCTGCGGACATCACTCATTAATTCATATACATTTTTTTCTGTCATATAATATATTTTTTTTAATGGATTCGTCTTTGTGCCATTTCACAATTGGAACGCTTTTGGAACGTCTCACAGGTGAAATAACGGCAGAAATTAAATGGTACTTAACTCCGTTAACATATAATATATAATAATATAATTATAATATAATATACGTAACAGTATTCAGATGATACAACGTTCAAAGTTCAATGCTTTGCTACTGAACTTGAAAAGAAAACATTTATTCTGGTTTTCAAGCCTCCCACTAGCTGTTGATGTTTCAGAGAGACAGGATGGTGGGACTGCTCAGTTGGAAAAAACAACAGGGGGAGGGGGGGGGGGGGGAAAGAAAGGTCTGTGATGTCACACGTTTGCTTTCGTTGGCCGGAGGTTAAAAAAAGAAATTGTGACAGTTTAGAGTGGTTTACATTGGTCCGAAGCCCAGTCTCCAACTTCAAGTTGACCAGGCAGCTGCTTCTCTAACATGCAGCTGTTAAACCCTGTATCACTACAATATATAGTTACATAGCAGTTATTGTATAGTTCTCAGTGTGAGAAAACGCCAGCAGGAGCCAAGAGGTTTGTATTGCTGACAGTAAAGAAATACACTACTGCTGAGAACTATAACGTCAGGGATCCCACGCCATGTTCAACAGGGGATTCATTTACAACTCTGATCTCATCCCATGTTGAACCAGACACTGTACTGTACTATACTGTACTGTACTGTACTGTACTGTACTATACTGTACTGCACTATACTGTGCTGTTCTGTACTATACTATACTATACTGTACTGTACTACAATGCACTGTACTATACTATACTATAATGTACTGTACTATACTATACTGTACTGTACTATACTGTACTGTACTATACTGTACTGTACTATAATGTACTGTAATATAATGTACTATACTATACTGTACTGTACTGTACTATACTGTACTGTACTGTACAACCATAAACAATATATCAGAGTTCTTTATCTATGACACCAACTACAGTGATTAAGTCAATAAATATCTGAATCCTGTACTTTAAGGTTGATACTTGTGCAGCATGCCCGCTGGGTACAGATGCCAGTTCTTCTATATGATGCCTGCTGTGTACAGACGTCAGTTATTCTATATGATGCCTGCTGGGTACAGATGCCAGTTCTTCTATATGATGCCCGCTGGGTACAGATGCCAGTTCTTCTATATGATGCCCGCTGGGTACAGATGCCAGTTCTTCTATATGATGCCCGCTGGGTACAGATGCCAGTTCTTCTATATGATGCCTGCTGTGTACAGACGTCAGTTATTCTATATGATGCCTGCTGGGTACAGATGCCAGTTCTTCTATATGATGCCCGCTGGGTACAGATGCCAGTTCTTCTATATGATGCCCGCTGGGTACAGATGCCAGTTCTTCTATATGATGCCCGCTGGGTACAGATGCCAGTTCTTCTATATGATGCCTGCTGCGTACAGACGTCAGTTATTCTATATGATGCCTGCTGGGTACAGATGCCAGTTCTTCTATATGATGCCCGCTGGGTACAGATGCCAGTTCTTCTATATGATGCCCGCTGGGTACAGATGCCAGTTCTTCTATATGATGCCTGCTGGGTACAGATGCCAGTTCTTCTATATGATGCCTGCTGTGTACAGACGTCAGTTATTCTATATGATGCCTGCTGGGTACAGATGCCAGTTCTTCTATATGATGCCTGCTGGGTACAGATGCCAGTTCTTCTATATGATGCCCGCTGGGTACAGATGCCAGTTCTTCTATATGCTGCCCGCTGGGTACAGATGCCAGTTCTTCTATATGATGCCTGCTGGGTACAGATGTCAGTTATTCTATATGATGCCTGCTGGGTACAGATATCAGTTCTTCTATATGATGCCTGCTGGGTACAGATGTCAGTTCTTCTATATGATGCCTGCTGGGTACAGATATCAGTTCTTCTATATGATGCCTGCTGGGTACAGATATCAGTTCTTCTATATGATGCCTGCTGGGTACAGACGTCAGTTATTCTATATGATGCCCGCTGGGTACAGATATCAGTTCTTCTATATGATGCCTGCTGGGTACAGACGTCAGTTATTCTATATGATGCCTGCTGGGTACAGATATCAGTTATTCTATATAATGCCTGCTGGGTACAGACGTCAGTTATTCTATATGATGCCCGCTGGGTACAGATATCAGTTCTTCTATATGATGCCTGCTGGGTACAGACGTCAGTTATTCTATATGATGCCCGCTGGGTACAGACGTCAGTTATTCTATATGATGCCCGCTGGGTACAGACGTCAGTTATTCTATATGATGCCTGCTGGGTACAGATATCAGTTCTTCTATATGATGCCTGCTGGGTACATATATCAGTTCTTCTATATGATGCCTGCTGGGTACAGATATCAGTTCTTCTATATGATGCCTGCTGGGTACAGATATCAGTTCTTCTATATGATGCATGCTGGGTACAGATATCAGTTCTTCTATATGATGCCTGCTGGGTACAGATATCAGTTCTTCTATATGATGCCTGCTGGGTACAGATATCAGTTCTTCTATATGATGCCTGCTGGGTACAGATATCAGTTCTTCTATATGATGCCTGCTGGGTACAGATATCCGTTCTTCTATATGATGCCCGCCGGGTACAGATATCAGTTCTTCTATATGATGCCTGCTGGGTGCAGATATCAGTTCTTCTATATGATGCCCGCTGGGTACAGATATCAGTTCTTCTATATGATGCCCGCTGGGTACAGATATCAGTTCTTCTATATGATGCCCGCTGGGTACAGATATCAGTTATTCTATATGATGCCCGCTGGGTACAGACGTCAGTTATTCTATATGATGCCCGCTGGGTACAGACGTCAGTTCTTCTATATGATGCCTGCTGGGTACAGATATCAGTTCTTCTATATGATGCCCGCTGGGTACAGATATCAGTTATTCTAGATGATGCCCGCTGGGTACAGATATCAGTTATTCTATATGATGCCCGCTGGGTACAGATATCAGTTATTCTATATGATGCCCGCTGGGTACAGATATCAGTTATTCTATATGATGCCCGCTGGGTACAGATATCAGTTATTCTATATGATGCCCGCTGGGTACAGATATCAGTTATTCTATATGATGCCCGCTGGGTACAGACGTCAGTTCTTCTATATGATGCCCATGTCACTGGATTTAGGTTCAAACTTGGGTGAAGAAAAATCAGTTTTCTACGTTGATTCAATGTCATCACATTGATTTTCTTTGTTGAAATTACATGGACACGACATTTATTCAACCAGTTTGTGCCTAGTGGGTGGATTATTGTTCCCTAAGCCTACCCATTAGGTCCAATAAAACAATGACTACATCCCCCCAGTCCCCAAGACTTGACCCCTGAGGCCCCTTGCAGGACTGGTTGTGTTGCCATCATGCTGTTGTCTAGATACAAGCCTGGTTCCTGTTTGGCCAGACACAACACTCACTGTGTGAAACCTAAGCTGACTGTCCCCGAACAGCAGTCTGGACAGGAACAAACCATACGGCCATTAAGACCAGATCAAGTGCAAACAACACATCACGAAGAGGAAGCCATTTGTAACCGTGGTTCCGGGACAGGAACTCATGTAACATGTTATTGTTACACCCCCAAAAAAAACATTTATGTTTCAAAGTATCAAGTCCATTGTGGTTCGTTCATTTAAGAAAGATGAAGAAACGTATGTTACGGAGTAGCCTACTCAAAACTATAATCAACACGTGAATTCCAAACAACCAGTTTTGTTTAGAAGCCTCTGTAGAGGGTTAAAACATTATTTAGGACCATCATGTGTGCAAAAACATATACCTTTAAACACTAAACAACCATTTTCCTGTAAAAGTGTTTTAGAGTGTGGGAAACCTGAGATGATCACTGGACAGGCTCTAGACACACAGACAGACAGACAGACAGACAGACAAGAGGGTTCACCTCAGATTAATTCTGTGTCCCAAGTGGCACCCTATTCCCTACGTAGTGCACTACTTTTAACCAGGGCCTATAGGGATCTGGTGAAAAGTAGTGCACTACGTATGGAATTTGAGCTGCTGTCTAAGTCCTCCGACCAGCCCGTCCTCTGGATCTATTTTGGACTTGCCACATTCCTTTAGCCCCCAGATATTCTCACCCATCTATAAGACATTTCCAGCCATCTTTAATGCTGGGCCTTGTAAGAGAGAACAGCGGTGTAACTATGGCTGCAGGCAGACATTTCACAAGAGGTTCTGATGTCAGCTGAGAACGAGACACGCAGACATGAAAAATCCATCTAAAGTTGGAGCCGAGATGGTTTAGGATGTATCTTTATGACAAAAGGTAACAAAAAGTAGCACCTGAGACCTGAGAGACAGAAGAGCTGGGAAAAACACACCCAGGATAGATCCATTATAGTGTGGTATGTAGCAAGGCCTTTGTACTATTTGTCTCCATAACACCATGTGGATATGGAGACATTAACACCATGTGGAGACATTAACACCATGTGGAGACATTAACACCATGTGGATATGGAGACATTAACACCATGTGGAGACATTTACACCATGTGGAGACATTAACACCATATGGATATGGAGACATTAACACCATGTGGATATGGAGACATTAACACCATGCGGAGACATTAACACCATGTGGAGACATTAACACCATGTGGAGACATTAACACCATGTGGAGACATTAACACCATGTGGAGACATTAACACCATGTGGAGACATTAACACCATGTGGATATGGAGACATTAACACCATGTGGATATGGAGACATTAACACCATGTGGATATGGAGACATTAACACCATGTGGAGACATTAACACCATGTGGAGACATTAACACCATGTGGAGACATTAACACCATGTGGAGACATTACCACCATATGGATATGGAGACATTAACACCATGTGGAGACATTAACACCATGTGGGGACATTAACACCATGTGGAGACATTAACACCATATGGAGACATCAACACCATGTGGAGACATTAACACCATGCGGAGACATTAACACCATGTGGAGACATTAACACCATGTGGAGACATTAACACCATGTGGAGACATTAACACCATGTGGAGACATTAACACCATGTGGAGACATTAACACCATATGGAGACATTAACACCATGTGGATATGGAGACATTAACACCATGTGGAGACATTAACACCATGTGGAGACATTAACACCATGTGGAGACATTAACACCATGTGGATATGGAGACATTAACACCATGTGGAGACATTAACACCATATGGAGACATTAACACCATGAGGAGACATTAACACCATGTGGAGACATTAACACCATATGGAGACATTAACACCATGTGGAGACATTAACACCATGTGGATATGGAGACATTAACACCATATGGAGACATTAACACCATGTGGATATGGAGACATTAACACCATGTGGAGACATTAACACCATGTGGAGACATTAACACCATGTGGAGACATTAACACCATGTGGAGACATTAACACCATGTGGAGACATTAACACCATGTGGAGACATTATCACCATGTGGAGACATTAACACCATGTGGAGACATTAACACCATGTGGAGACATTAACACCATATGGAGACATTAACACCATGTGGAGACATTAACACCATATGGACATTACCACCATATGGAGACATTAACACCATATGGAGACATTATCACCATGTGGAGACATTAACACCATGTGGAGACATTAACACCATGTGGAGACATTAACACCATGTGGAGACATTAACACCATGTGGAGACATTGACACCACTCTTCTCTAATATTAGAGTTTAATGTTAGACTCCTGACTCCGTTTATATTTGATCCCTGAGCTTCTAGTGTAGTGTTGTTTAGTGTACTGTGGTCTGCTGTTTTTAGCATACTGTAGTGTAGTTTAGTGTGCTGTAGTGTACTGTAGTTTAGTGTAGCGTAGTGTAGTTTAGTGTAGTGTAATTTAGTGTAGTGTATCGTGAAGTGGTGTAGTGTGATGTAGTGTAGTTTAGTGTGCTGTAGTGTAGTTTAGTGTACTGTAGTGTGGTTTAGTTTAGTGTACTGTGGTGTAGTTTAGTGTGCTGTAATGTGATTTCGTGTACTGTAGTGTAGTGTAGTGTACTGTAGTTTAGTGTAGTGTAGTTTAGTGTGGTGTAGTGTAGTTTAGTGTGCTATAGTGTAGTTTGGTGTACTGTCGTGTAGTGTAGTGTACTGTAGTGTAGTGTAGTTTAGTGTAGTGTTGTTTAGTGTAGTGTACTGTAGTGTGGTTTAGTGTAGTGTGGTTTAGTGTAGTGTGGTTTAGTGTAGTTTAGTGTGCTGTGGTGTAGTTTAGTGTGCTGTGGTGTAATTTAGTTTAGTGTGGTGTAGTGTAGTGTAGTGTAGTGTAGTGTAGTGTAGTGTGCTGTGGTGTAATTTAGTTTAGTGTAGTGTAGTGTAGTGTAGTGTAGTGTAGCGTAGTGTAGTGTAGTGTAGTGTAGCGTAGTGTAGTTTAGTGTAGTGTAGTGTAGTTTAGTGTGGTGTAGTCTAGTGTGGTTTAGTGTAGAGTAGTGTGGTTTAGTGTAGTGTAGTGTAGAGTAGCATAGTGTAGCGTAGTGTAGTGTGGTTTAGTGTAGTGTGGTTTAGTGTAGTGTAGTGTAGTTTAGTGTAGTTTAGTGTGTTGTGGTGTAGTTTAGTGTGCTGTGGTGTAATTTAGTTTAGTGTAGTGTGGTGTAGTGTAGTGTAGTGTAGTGTAGTTTAGTGTAGTGTAGTGTAGTTTAGTGTAGTTTAGTGTAGTGTAGTGTAGTGTAGTGTGCTGTGGTGTAATTTAGTGTAGTGTGGTGTAGTGTAGTGTAGTTTAGTGTAATTTAGTGTAGTGAGGTGTAGTGTAGTTTAGTGTAGTGTAGTTTAGTGCAGTGTAGTGTAGTTTAGTGTAGTGTAGTTTAGTGTAGTATGGTGTAGTGTAGTTTAGTGTAGTGTAGTTTAGTGTAGTGTAGTTTAGTGTACTGTAGTGTAGTTTAGTGTGCTGTAGTGTACTGTAGTTTACTGTAGTTTAGTGTAGCGTAGTGTAGTTTAGTGTAGTGTAGTTTAGTGTAGTGTATCGTGAAGTGGTGTAGTGTGATGTAGTGTAGTTTAGTGTGCTGTAGTGTAGTTTAGTGTACTGTAGTGTGGTTTAGTTTAGTGTACTGTGGTGTAGTTTAGTGTGCTGTAGTGTGATTTCGTGTACTGTAGTGTAGTGTAGTGTACTGTAGTTTAGTGTAGTGTAGTTTAGTGTGGTGTAGTGTAGTTTAGTGTGCTGTAGTGTAGTTTGGTGTACTGTCGTGTAGTGTAGTGTACTGTAGTGTAGTGTAGTGTAGTTTAGTGTAGTGTTGTTTAGTGTAGTGTACTGTAGTGTGGTTTAGTGTAGTGTGGTTTAGTGTAGTGTGGTTTAGTGTAGTTTAGTGTGCTGTGGTGTAGTTTAGTGTGCTGTGGTGTAATTTAGTTTAGTGTGGTGTGGTGTAGTGTAGTGTAGTGTAGCATAGTGTAGTTTAGTGTAGTGTAGTGTAGTTTAGTGTGGTGTAGTGTAGTGTGGTTTAGTGTAGAGTAGTTTGGTTTAGTGTAGTGTAGTGTAGCGTAGCGTAGTGTAGCGTAGCTTAGTGTAGTGTGGTTTAGTGTAGTGTGGTTTAGTGTAGTGTGGTTTAGTGTAGTGTAGTGTAGTTTAGTGTAGTTTAGTGTGTTGTGGTGTAGTTTAGTTTAGTGTGCTTTGGTGTAATTTAGTTTAGTGTAGTGTGGTGTAGTGTAGTGTAGTTTAGTGTAGTGTAGTTTAGTGTAGTGTAGTTTAGTGTAGTGTAGTGTAGTGTGCTGTGGTGTAATTTAGTTTAGTGTAGTGTGGTGTAGTGTAGTGTAGTGTAGTGTAGTGTAGTGTAGTTTAGTGTAGTGAGGTGTAGTGTAGTTTGGTGTAGTTTAGTGTAGTGTAGTTTAGTGCAGTGCAGTGTAGTGTAGTTTAGTGTAGTGTAGTTTAGTGTAGTATGGTGTAGTGTAGTTTAGTGTAGTGTAGTGTAGTTTAGTGTAGTGTAGTGTAGTTTAGTGTAGTGTGCTGTAGTGTAGTGTAGTGTAGTTTAGTGTAGTGCTGTAGTGTAGTGTAGTGTAGTGTAGTGTGGTGTGGTGTAGTGTAGTGTGCTGTAGTGTGGAGTAGTGTAGTGTAGTGTAGTGTAGTGTATTTGCATGATAATGCCATTCCTAAAGCACAGCATGGACAATCATTTACAGACATAAAGTTTGAAACTGCAGAATTCTACCGTCCAAAGATTCTTTCCTAGACAGTGTAGTCTTTCCCTCTTGTCAGTCCATCTGTCTGCCTGTGTTCCCCTATGAAATGATGATGACTAGCACAAATGTTAGTTCCTATAATCAAAACTTTGTTCAGGATTTACGATGCCGCTGGATTTTTCATTCTCCAGCCAGCCGTTGAACGAAGCGGTCAAACTCACTAAACGGGGGGAGGGGGGGACTGTTAGCCTGGAGTCCATTTGTGGGTGTCTGGGGGCCTGTTACTTGCTGCTTACTTGGCACCTGATGAGGGGTTTAGTGTCGCTGGGAAGCTGTCACAGTTGCACCCGTTGACTTATTATTTGCAGAGAGCGGTGGGATGTGGTGCTCTGCACCATTCAGGGCTAACGTTTCCAGAATAATATGCATATTGTTATGCTGGATTAATCTGGATCATTATTATGTCAGATCCCCCAGGATCCTCTTAGTGGTCTGTAAAAAGGTTATGACCCCCTTTGATTTATCACCTGACAGAAAACAAAGTGCACCTAATACCAACGTACGTATTGGTACGATGTGGAGACCCACTAGAGTACAGTAGAGATGGCTGTACACGACACAGTACAAACTGAACATGTCTCTCTACACCAGTTATTCCTGGTCCTGAGGGACCTTAATCTTGGTCCTATGGTGCACATTTTTGTTTTTCACCCCCCCCCTTTGGCAATACACACCTGAATCCACTAATCAAATATAATCAACTGATCATCAAACCACTGCTCTAGATAACCCAGTGAAATCAGTGTCCCTGCACTACGGCGAAATGAAGACAGAACTCAGACTGCGGTGTTTAACGAAGGTCTGTTCCTGTTAACAGATGTCCAGGCTGTGTCCTAACAGGTCTGTTCCTGTTAACAGATGTCCAGGCTGTGTCCTAACAGGTCTGTTCCTGTTAACAGATGTCCAGGCTGTGTCCTAACAGGACTGTTCCTGTTAACAGATGTCCAGGCTGTGTCCTAACAGGTCTGTTCCTGTTAACAGATGTCCAGGCTGTGTCCTAACAGGTCTGTTCCTGTTAACAGATGTCCAGGCTGTGTCCTAACAGGTCTGTTCCTGTTAACAGATGTCCAGGCTGTGTCCTAACAGGTCTGTTCCTGTTAACAGATGTCCAGGCTGTGTCCTAACAGGACTGTTCCTGTTAACAGATGTCCAGGCTGTGTCTTAACCGGTCTGTTCCTGTTAACAGATGTCCAGGCTGTGTCCTAACAGGTCTGTTCCTGTTAACAGATGTCCAGGCTGTGTCCTAACAGGTCTGTTCCTGTTAACAGATGTCCAGGCTGTGTCCTAACAGGTCTGTTCCTGGTAGCAGATGTCCAGGCTGTGTCCTAACAGGTCTGTTCCTGTTAACAGATGTCCAGGCTGTGTCCTAACAGGTCTGTTCCTGGTAGCAGATGTCCAGACTGCGTCCTAACAGGTCTGTTCCTGTTAACAGATGTCCAGGCTGTGTCCTAACAGGTCTGTTCCTGTTAACAGATGTCCAGGCTGTGTCCTAACAGGTCTGTTCCTGTTAACAGATGTCCAGGCTGTGTCCTAACAGGTCTGTTCCTGGTAGCAGATGTCCAGGCTGTGTCCTAACAGGTCTGTTCCTGTTAACAGATGTCCAGGCTGTGTCCTAACAGGTCTGTTCCTGGTAGCAGATGTCCAGACTGCGTCCTAACAGGTCTGTTCCTGTTAACAGATGTCCAGGCTGTGTCCTAACAGGTCTGTTCCTGTTAACAGATGTCCAGGCTGTGTCCTAACAGGTCTGTTCCTGTTAACAGATGTCCAGGCTGTGTCCTAACAGGTCTGTTCCTGTTAACAGATGTCCAGGCTGTGTCCTAACAGGTCTGTTCCTGTTAACAGATGTCCAGGCTGTGTCCTAACAGGTCTGTTCCTGGTAGCAGATGTCCAGACTGCGTCCTAACAGGTCTGTTCCTGTTAACAGATGTCCAGGCTGTGTCCTAACAGGTCTGTTCCTGTTAACAGATGTCCAGGCTGTGTCCTAACAGGTCTGTTCCTGTTAACAGATGTCCAGGCTGTGTCCTAACAGGTCTGTTCCTGGTAGCAGATGTCCAGACTGCGTCCTAACAGGTCTGTTCCTGTTAACAGATGTCCAGGCTGTGTCCTAACAGGTCTGTTCCTGTTAACAGATGTCCAGGCTGTGTCCTAACAGGTCTGTTCCTGTTAACAGATGTCCAGGCTGTGTCCTAACAGGTCTGTTCCTGTTAACAGATGTCCAGGCTGTGTCCTAACAGGTCTGTTCCTGTTAACAGATGTCCAGGCTGTGTCCTAACAGGTCTGTTCCTGTTAACAGATGTCCAGGCTGTGTCCTAACAGGTCTGTTCCTGTTAACAGATGTCCAGGCTGTGTCCTAACAGGTCTGTTCCTGTTAACAGATGTCCAGGCTGTGTCCTAACAGGTCTGTTCCTGTTAACAGATGTCCAGGCTGTGTCCTAACAGGTCTGTTCCTGTTAACAGATGTCCAGGCTGTGTCCTAACAGGTCTGTTCCTGTTAACAGATGTCCAGGCTGTGTCCTAACAGGTCTGTTCCTGGTAGCAGATGTCCAGACTGCGTCCTAACAGGTCTGTTCCTGTTAACAGATGTCCAGGCTGTGTCCTAACAGGTCTGTTCCTGTTAACAGATGTCCAGGCTGTGTCCTAACAGGTCTGTTCCTGTTAACAGATGTCCAGGCTGTGTCCTAACAGGTCTGTTCCTGTTAACAGATGTCCAGGCTGTGTCCTAACAGGTCTGTTCCTGTTAACAGATGTCCAGGCTGTGTCCTAACAGGTCTGTTCCTGTTAACAGATGTCCAGGCTGTGTCCTAACAGGTCTGTTCCTGTTAACAGATGTCCAGGCTGTGTCCTAACAGGTCTGTTCCTGTTAACAGATGTCCAGGCTGTGTCCTAACAGGTCTGTTCCTGTTAACAGATGTCCAGGTTGTGTCCTAACAGGTCTGTTCCTGTTAACAGATGTCCAGGCTGTGTCCTAACAGGTCTGTTCCTGTTAACAGATGTCCAGGCTGTGTCCTAACAGGTCTGTTCCTGTTAACAGATGTCCAGGCTGTGTCCTAACAGGTCTGTTCCTGTTAACAGATGTCCAGGCTGTGTCCTAACAGGTCTGTTCCTGTTAACAGATGTCCAGGCTGTGTCCTAACAGGTCTGTTCCTGTTAACAGATGTCCAGGCTGTGTCCTAACAGGTCTGTTCCTGTTAACAGATGTCCAGGCTGTGTCCTAACAGGTATGTTCCTGTTAACAGATGTCCAGGCTGTGTCCTAACAGGTCTGTTCCTGTTAACAGATGTCCAGGCTGTGTCCTAACAGGTCTGTTCCTGGTAGCAGATGTCCAGGCTGTGTCCTAACAGGTCTGTTCCTGTTAACAGATGTCCAGGCTGTGTCCTAACAGGTCTGTTCCTGGTAGCAGATGTCCAGGCTGTGTCCTAACAGGTCTGTTCCTGGTAGCAGATGACCAATGTAATGTAATGTGTCATTGAAAAGTGCACCCTGCTCTCCTCTACCCCTAGAATATTCCAGTCAACTGTGTAATTAAATTCCACTGTTGCAGTTATATGTTGAGCCAAAGAGACAATGCTAGACATAAACCTGGTCACTAGAAATGTACATTTGGAAAGAGGTAGAAAGTTGGAAATTACATGCCAAAGCCAAACCTAGCTGTTGGATGGTTCACTGTACTCTTTAAATGTAACACATATTCCTAAAATACACTCCTTTCGGAAAGTATTCAGACCCCTTCCCTTTTACCACATTATTTTACGTTACAGCCTTATTCTAAAATCGGTTAAATAAATAAAAATCTTCATCAATCTACACACAATACCCCATAATGACATCACAATACCCCATAATGACATCACAATACCCCATAATGACATCACAATACCCCATAATGACAAAGCGAAAAATTGGTTCTTATACATTTTTGCAAGTTTATAAAAAAAAAAAAAAACAGAAATACCATATTTACATTGGTGTTCTGACCTTTTGTTATGAGACTCAAACTTTAGCTCAGGTTCATTATTTTTCAATTGATCACAACTTGATTGGAGTCCACCTGTGGTAAATTCAACTGATTGGATATGATTTGGAAAGGCACAAACCTGTCTATATAAGGTCCCACAGTTGACAGTGCATGTCAGAGCAAAAAAACAAGCCATGAGGTCGAAGGAATTGTCCATAAAGCTCCAAGACAGGATTGTGTGGAGGCACAGATCTGGGGAAGGGTACCAAAACATTTCTGCAGCATTGAAGGTCCCCAAGAACACAGTGGCCTCCATCATTCTTTAATGGAAGAAGTTTGGAACCACCAAGACTCTTCCTAGAGCTGGCCGCCCTGTCAACAAGTCTATGAATGTCCTTGAGTGGCCCAGCCAGAGCCCGGACTTGAACCCTTTTGAACATCTCTGGAGAGACCTGAAAATAGCTTTGCAGTGACGCTCCCCATCCAACCTGACAGAGCTTGCAGAGAAGAATGGGAGAAAATACAGGTGTGCCAATCTTGTAGCGTCATACCCAAGACGACTCGAGGTTGTAATCACTGCCAAAGGTGCTACTGAGTAAAGGGTATGAATACTAAATGTGATATTTCATTTTTATTTAAAATTTTTATAAATTTGCAACAAAAAAAATTACATTTTGCTTCATCATTTTGGAGTATTATGTGTAGATTGATGAGAAAATATATATTTAATCAATTTTTAAATAAGACTGTATCGTAACAAAACGTGGACAAAGTCAAGAGGTCTGAATACTTTCTGTAATCCTAAAAATAGCGTCCAAGCTAAATGTTTTAGGTTTCCCTAATATATCTGAGGATGTGACAATAGCAGCTTACCAGGCCATAGCGATGCAGCGTATTGCCTTATAGAGTGGTGGTGCCCACTCCCTAGCCGCTAACTGGGCGTTAGTTTCCCGGAGGCCTGGCAGAGAGAGATGGACAACTCTAAATAGAAGGTGAAATGCAGTGGTCTGAAAACTCTTTAAAGAACCTTGCTTTCTTTTCCATGTTTTAACTTTCTTTATTCTTTTATAGTTGTCTTTTTTTCTGTTCTGTAAGTTTGGCTTCACAGATGTTACGCAGAGACAGAGAAAGATAGACAGAGAGAGAGAGATACACATCTAAAAGGCAGACTTATAGCATGGAGAGAGAGAGAGAGACAGAGAGAGAGAGAGAGGTACAGAGAGAGAGAGAGAGAGAGACAGAGAGAGAGAGAGAGATACAGAGAGAGAGAGAGAGAGAGAGACAGAGAGAGAGAGAGAGATACAGAGAGAGAGACAGAGAGAGAGAGAGAAAGAGAGAGAGAGAGAGAGAGAAAGAGAGAGAGAGAGAGAGAGAGAGAGAGAGAGAGAGAGAGAGAGAGAGAGAGATAGAGAGAGAGAGACAGAGAGAGAGAGAGAAAGAGAGAGAGAGAGAGAGGGAAAGAGAGCGAGAGAGATATTGCAGTCTACTTGAACAGAGCAATACTCAATCGGAGGCATCAAAGCCAAAGGAACTATAAAATATTAAGAAATGCTATAGATGGAAGGAAAGTAGTGTGGAAACCTACCAAAAAACAACAACAAATTCTTCCCTTTTAAACAACTTCCTGGACAAAACATTTCACTCTAATTTTGTAAGTGTAAACTTGGTAGTAGAAAACCTAAACAGCATATTTGACCTCTCAGCTTCCCTATAAAATCTAAAAATGTCAAACAGAAAACCGAAGAAAATAAACAACAATTTCAAATGGTTTGATGAAGAATGCAAAAACCTAAGAAAGAAATTGAGAAACCTGTCCACTATGGTGAATCACAGGAACTATACCGAAATACACTACAGAAAAAGAAGGAACAGCACGTCAGAAATCAGCTCAATGTAATTGAAGAATCAATAGAATCTAACCACTTCTGGGAGGATTGGAACACGCTAAACAAACAACACCACGAAGAGTTATCAAAAATGGAGATGTATTGATAAACCACTTTTTGGCTCTATAACAAAGAATAAAAAGCAAAAACATATACATGATCAAATACAAATCTTAGAATCAACTATTAAAGACTACCAGAACCCACTGGAGTCTCCAAATACCTTGAATGAACTACAGGACAAAATACAAACCCTCCAACCCAAAAAGGCCTGTGGTGTTGATGGTATCCTAAAATATGCAGACCATTAATTCCAATTGACTATCCTTAAACTCCTCTCTGGGATAGCGGGACGCTAGCGTCCCAACAGCCTGTTAAAATGTAGAGCGCCAGATTTAAAAAAAAATCTATAAAATCAAACTTTATTAAATTACACATATAAGATACCAAATTAAAGCTACACTCGTTGTGAATCCAGCCAACATGTCAGATTTCAAAAAGGCTTTTCGGCGAAAGCATAAAATGCTATTATCTGATGATAGTACAGAAGCTACACTCTCTTTTTTGACAATTTCAACCATGCCGGCGCTACTCAAAACGCAGAAATAAAATATAAAACATGCATTACCTTTGACGAGATTCTTTTGTTGGCACTCCAATATGTTCCATAAACATCACAAATGGTCCTTTAGTTCGATTAATTCCGTCCATATATATCCAAATTGTCCATTTATTTGGCGCCGTTGTACCAGGAAAAACAGCGTTCAATTTGCGCAAAATCACGACAAAATATCTAAAAAATGACCTCTAAACTTTGCCAAAACATTTCAAAGTACTTTTGTAATACAACTTAAGTTATTTGTAAACGTTAATAATCGATCAAATTGAAGACTGGTCAATCTGTTTTCAATACAGGATATCAACAAACTCACGGTACTTTTCAAGTCTTGCTCAACTCTCAAACATAAACAAACGACGTCACTCCACTTCCGGGTCAATATCTTTCTCTGTTAACTAAGGAAAAACCTTAACCTTTTTCCATACAATGGCGACATCCAGTGGAAGCAGTAGGAACTACGTGTATATTGATTAGAATTCTGGTTTGCCCATAACAAACCATTGAACATACAGGAACTTAAAAAGAAAAAAGTTAGTCCTCAGGGTTTTGACTGCTATATAAGTTCTGTTATACTTACAGATATGATTCAAACAGTTTTAGAAACTTCAGAGTGTTTCCTATCCAAATCTACTAATAATATGCATATCTTATATTCTGGGGATGAGTAGCACGAAGTTGAAATTGCGCACGCTATTTTTCCCTAAGTGAAAACTCTGCACCCTATCCTCAAGAAGTTTTAACATCTTCCTTGGCTCTGGCATCTTCCAAAATATTTGGAACCAAGGACTGATAAACCCCAATCCACAAAATGGGACACAAATTTGACCCCAGTAACTACCGTGGGATAAGTGTCAACAGCAACCTTGGGAAAATCCTCTGCATTATCATTAACAGCAGACTCGTACATTTCCTCAGTGAAAACAAATGTACTGAGCAAATGTCATATCGACTTTTTACCAAATTACCGTACGACAGACCACGTATTCACCCTGCACACCCTAATCGACAAACAAACAAACCAAAACAAAGGCAAAGCCTTCTCATGCTTTGTTGATTTCAATGATGGGCTGCTATAAAAATTGATGGAAAGTGGTGATGGTGGAAAAACATACAACATTATAAAATCCATATAACAACACAAATATATATATATATACAGTGGGGAGAACAAGTATTTGATACACTGCCGATTTTGCAGGTTCTCCTACTTACAAAGCATGTAGAGGTCTGTAATTTTTATCATAGGTACACTTCAACTATGAGAGACGGAATCTAAAACAAAAATCCAGAAAATCACATTGTATGATTTTTAAGTAATTAATTTGCATTTTATTGCATGACATAAGTATTTGATACATCAGAAAAGCAGAACTTAATATTTGGTACAGAAACCTTTGTTTGCAATTACAGAGATCATACGTTTCCTGTAGTTCTTGACTAGGTTTGCACACACTGCAGCAGGGATTTTGGCCCACTCCTCCCTACAGATCTTCTCCAGATCCTTCAGGTTTCGGGGCTGTCGCTGGGCAATACGGACTTTCAGCTCCCTCCAAAGATTTTCTATTGGGTTCAGGTCTGGAGACTGGCTAGGCCACTCCAGGACCTTGAGATGCTTCTTACGGAGCCACTCCTTAGTTGCCATGGCTGTGTGCTTCGTGTCGTTGTCATGCTGGAAGACCCAGCCACGACCCATCTTCAATGCTCTTACTGAGGGAAGGAGGTTGTTGGCCAAGATCTCGCGATACATGGCCCCATCCATCCTCCCCTCAATACGGTGCAGTCGTCCTGTCCCCTTTGCAGAAAAGCATCCCCAAAGAATGATGTTTCCACCTCCATGCTTCACGGTTGGGATGGTGTTCTTGGGGTTGTACTCATACTTCTTCTTCCTCCAAACACGGCGAGTGGAGTTAGACCAAAAAGCTCTATTTTTGTCTCATCAGACCACATGACCTTCTCCCATTCCTCCTCTGGATCATCCAGATGGTCATTGGCAAACTTCAGACGGGCCTGGACATGCACTGGCTTAAGCAGGGGGACCTTGCGTGCGCTGCAGGATTTTAATCCATGACGGCGTAGTGTGTTACTAATGGTTTTCTTTGAGACTGTGGTCCCAGCTCTCTTCAGGTCATTGACCAGGTCCTGCCGTGTAGTTCTGGGCTGATCCCTCACCTTCCTCATGATCATTGATGCCCCACGAGGTGAAATCTTGCATGGAGCCCCAGACCGAGGGTGATTGACCGTCATCTTGAACTTCTTCCATTTTCTAATAATTGCGCCAACAGTTGTTTCCTTCTCACCAAGCTGCTTGCCTATTGTCCTGTAGCCCATCCCAGCCTTGTGCAGGTCTACAATTTTATCCCTGATGTCCTTACACAGCTCTCTGGTCTTGGCTATTGTGGAGAGGTTGGAATCTGTTTGATTGAGTGTGTGGACAGGTGTCTTTTATACAGGTAACGAGTTCAAACAGGTGCAGTTAATACAGGTAATGAGTGGAGAACAGGAGGGCTTCTTAAAGAAAAACTAACAGGTCTGTGAGAGCCGGAATTCTTACTGGTTGGTAGGTGATCAAATACTTATGTCATGCAATAAAATGCAAATTAATTATTTAAAAATCATACAATGTGATTTTCTGGATTTTTGTTTTAGATTCCGTCTCTCACAGTTGAAGTGTACCTATGATAAAAATGACAGACCTCTACATGCTTTGTAAGTAGGAAAACCTGCAAAATCGGCAGTGTATCAAATACTTGTTCTCCCCACTGTATATATACAGTGGGGAGAACAAGTATTTGATACACTGCCGATTTTGCAGGTTTTCCTACTTACAAAGCATGTAGAGGTCTGTCATTTTTATCATAGGTACACTTCAACTGTGAGAGACGGAATCTAAAACAAAAATCCAGAAAATCACATTGTATGATTTTTAAGTAATTAATTTGCATTTTATTGCATGACATAAGTATTTGATCACCTACCAACCAGTAAGAATTCCGGCTCTCACACACCTGTTAGTTTTTCTTTAAGAAGCCCTCCTGTTCTCCACTCATTACCTGTATTAACTGCACCTGTTTGAACTCGTTACCTGTATAAAAGACACCTGTCCACACACTCAATCAAACAGACTCCAACCTCTCCACAATGGCCAAGACCAGAGAGCTGTGTAAGGACATCAGGGATAAATTGTAGACCTGTACAAGGCTGGGATGGGCTACAGGACAATAGCCAAGCAGCTTGGTGAGAAGGCAACAACTGTTGGCACAATTATTAGAAAATGGAAGAAGTTCAAGATGACGGTCAATCACCCTCGGTCTGGGGCTCCATGCAAGATCTCACCTCGTGGGGCATCAATGATCATGAGGAATGTGAGGGATCAGCCCAGAACTACACGGCAGGACCTGGTCAATGACCTGAAGAGAGCTGGGACCACAGTCTCAAAGAAAACCATTAGTAACACACTACGCCGTCATGGATTAAAATCCTGCAGCGCACGCAAGGTCCCCCTGCTCAAGCCAGCGCATGTCCAGGCCCGTCTGAAGTTTGCCAATGACCATCTGGATGATCCAGAGGAGGAATGGGAGAAGGTCATGTGGTCTGATGAGACAAAAATAGAGCTTTTTGCTCTAAACTCCACTCGCCGTGTTTGGAGGAATAGAAGGATGAGTACAACCCCAAGAACACCATCCCAACCGTGAAGCATGGAGGTGGAAACATCATTCTTTGGGGATGCTTTTCTGCAAAGGGGACAGGACGATTGCACCGTATTGAGGGGAGGATGGATGGGGCCATGTATCGCGAGATCTTGACCAACAACCTCCTTCCCTCAGTAAGAGCATTGAAGATGGGTCGTGGCTGGGTCTTCCAGCATGACAACGACCCGAAACACACAGCCAGGGCAACTAAGGAGTGGCTCCGTAAGAAGCATCTCAAGGTCCTGGAGTGGCCTAGCCAGTCTCCAGACCTGAACCCAATAGAAAATCTTTGGAGGGAGCCGAAAGTCCGTATTGCCCAGCGACAGCCCCGAAACCTGAAGGATCTGGAGAAGGTCTGTATGGAGGAGTGGGCCAAAATCCCTGCTGCAGTGTGTGCAAACCTGGTCAAGAACTACAGGAAACGTATGATCTCTGTAATTGCAAACTAAGGTTTCTGTACCAAATATTCAGTTCTGCTTTTCTGATGTATCAAATACTTATGTCATGCAATAAAATGCAAATTAATTACTTAAAAATCATACAATGTGATTTTCTGGATTTTTGTTTTAGATTCCTTCTCTCACAGTTGAAGTGTACCTATGATAAAAATTACAGACCTCTACATGCTTTGTAAGTAGGAAAACCTGCAAAATTGTCAGTGTATCAAATACTTGTTCTCCCCACTGTATATATAACACAAATAACAAGTGTGAGGTTAAAATTGGCAAAAAAAACACATTTCTTTCCAGCACGCCAGGCCATTGGTGTTCCAAAAAAATACAAATTCCATCTAGACACCGTTGCCCTAGAGCACACAAAAAAACTATATACACCTCGGCCTAAACATCAGCGCCACATGTAACTTCCACAAAGCTGTGAGCGATCTGAGAGACAAGGCAAGAAGGGCCTTCTATGCCATCAAAAGGTACATAAAATTCGACGTACCAATTAGGATCTGGCAAAAAAAATCCTTGAATCAGTTATAGAACCCATTGCCCTTTATGGTTGTGAGGTCTGGGGTCCGCTCACCAACCAAGAATTCACAAAATGGGACAAACACCAAATTGAGACTCTGCATGCAGAATTCTGCAAAAATATCCTGTGTACAACGTAGAACACCAAAAAATGCATGCAGAGCAGAATTAGGCCGATACCCGCTAATTATCAAAATCCAGAAAATATACGTTAAATTCTACAACCACCTAAAAGGAAGCGATTCCCAAACCTTCCACAACAAAGCCATCACCTACAGAGAGATGAACCTGGAGAAGAGTCCCCTAAGCAAGCTGATCCTGGGGCTCTGTTCACAAACACAAACAGACCCCACAGAGCCCCAGGACATTAACACAATTAGAGCCAACCAAATCATGAGAAAACAAAAAGATAATTACTTGACACATTGGAAAGAATGAACAAAAAAACGAGCAAACTAGAATGCTATTTGGCCCTAAACAGAGAGTACAGAGTGGCAGAATACCTGACCACTGTGACTGACCCAAAATTAAAGATAGCTTTAAATCTTTGACTATGTACAGACTCAGTGAGCATAGCCTTGCTATTGAGAAAGGCAGCCTAGGCAGACCTGGCTATCAAGAGAAGACAGGCTGCACTTCCCAAATGTATGACCATATTAGAGCATATTCCCTCAGATTACACAGATTCACAAAGAATTCGAAAACAAACCCAATTTTGATAAACTCCTATATCTACTGGGTGAAATACCACAGTGTGCCATCACAGCAGCAAGATGTGTGACCTGTTGCTATACGAAAAGGGCAACCAGTGAAGAACAAACACCATTGTAAATACAACCCATATTTATGGTTATTTATTTTTCCCTTTTGTACTTTAACTATTTGCACATAATGTGACTTTCGAAATGTCTTTATTCTTTTGGAACTTCTCTGAGTGTAAATGTTTACTGTTCGTTTTTTTATTGTTTATTCGACTTTTGTTTATTATCTACTTCACTTGCTTTTGCAATGTAAACATGTGTTTCCCATACCAATAAAGCCCTTAAATTGAAATTGAATTGAAAGTGAGAGAGAGAGAGACGCATCTGAAAGGCATAATTATAACATGGAGAGAGAAAGAGAGAGAGAAAGAGAGAGAGAGAGAGAGACAGAGAAATAGATAGAGAGAAATATATATATATATAGAGAGGAGAGAGAGATGAGAGAGAGAGAGAGAGAGAGAGAGAGAGAGAGAGAGAGAGAGACAGAGAAATAGATAGAGAGAATATATATATATATATAGAGAGGAGAGAGAGATGAGAGAGAGAGAGAGAGAGAGACAGAGAGACAGAGAAATAGATAGAGAGAAATATATATATAGAGAGAGAGGAGAGAGAGAGAGAGAGAGAGACAGAGAGACAGAGAGACAGAGAAATAGAAAGAGAAAAATATATATATAGAGAGAGGAGAGAGAGAGAGAGAGAGAGAGAGAGAGAGAGAGAGAGAGAGAGACAGAGAGAGAGACAGAGAAATAGATAGAGAGAAATATATATATAGAGAGAGGAGAGAGAGAGAGAGAGAGAGAGAGAGAGAGAGACAGAGACAGAGAAATAGATAGAGAGAAATATATATATAGACAGAGATGGAAATAGAGAGAGGAGAGAGACCAGAAAGAGGATCCAGCACTTGTACTGTCAAACGCTGAGATCTCCAAAGTTCTCACCCAGTTAGCTGTCTGTCTGTCTGTCTGTCTGTCTGTCTGTCTGTCTGTCTGTCTGTCTGTCTGTCTGTCTGTCTGTCTGTCTGTCTGTCTGTCTGTCTGCCTGTCTGCCTGCCTGCCTGTCTGTCTGTCTTTCTGCCTGCCTGTCTGTCTGTCTGTCTGTCTGTCTGTCTGTCTGCCTGTCTGTAAGTATTATAAGCTGATCGTTAGTTATTGGCTTTTATCAAAGTATTATAAGGTGATGGTGGTTAGTTCTGTCTGGTCTTAGATCAATGCTTCTCAATCTGTTGGTGGCTGATTTGTGATACATGTAGCTCCCTGGCCATGCAGTCACGAGTGAACAGGGAGTACAGGGGGGGACTGAGCACGCACCCCTGAGGGGCTCCTGTGTTGAGGATCAGCGTGGCGGATGTGTTGTTACCTACCCTTACCACCTGTGGGCGGCCCATCAGAAAGTGCAGGATCCAGTTGCTGAGGGAGGTGTTTAGTCCCAGGATCCTTAGCCTAGTGATGAGCTTTCATCTGGCCCTGCGGCCTTGTGAATATTGACCTGTTTAAAAGTCTTACTCACATCGGCTACGGGGAGCGTGATCACACAGTCGTCCGGAACAGCTAATGCTCTCATGCATGTTTCAGTGTTACTTGCCTCGAAGCGAGCATAGAAGTGATTTAGCTCATCTGGTAGGCTCGTGTCACTGGGCAGCTCGCGGCTGTGCTTCCCTTTGTAGTCTGTAATAGTTTGTAGTCTGACAAACGTCGGAGCCGGTGTAGTATGATTCAATCTTAGTCCTTTATTGATGCTTTGCCTGTGGCAGCTCTACCCTTTAGCTGCGGTAGTGTGGATGTTGCCTGTAATCCATGGTTTCAGGTTGGGGTATGTACGTACGCTCACTGGGGAAAACATCATCGATGCAGTGACTGATGTGGTGTACTCCTTATTGTCATCAGAAGAACCCTGGAACATTATTCCAGTCTGTGCTAGCAAAACAGTCCTGTAACTTAGCATCCGCTTTATCTGACCACTTTCTTATTGACTGAGTCACTGGTGATTTGTACGTGGAGTAAAGGTGGTCTAGAGTTTTTTTCCCCTCTGGTTGCACATTTAACATGCTGGTAGAAATGAGGTAAAACGGATTTAAGTTTGCCTGCATTAAAGTCCCCGGCCACTAGGAGCGCCACTTCTGGATGAGCATTTTCTTGTTTGCTTATGGCCTTATACAGCTCGTTGAGTGCGGTGTTAGTGCCAGCATCGTTTTGTGGTGGTAAATAGACAGCTACGAATAATATAGATGAGAACTCTCTTGGTAGATAGTGTGGTCTACAGCTTATCATAAGGTACTCTACCTCAGGCGAACAATACCTCAAGACTTCTTTAATATTAGACATCACGCACCAGCTGTTATTTACAAATAGACACACAACCCCGCCCCTCTTTTTACCAGACATAGCTTCTCTGTCCTGCCGATGGAAAATACTGGCGGCTCTATATTATCCATGTCGTTGTTCAGCCACGACTCGGTGAAATATAAGATATTACAGTTTTTAATGTCCCGTTGGTAGGATAGTCTTGATCGTATTTCATCTATTTTGTTTTGCAATGATTGCACGTTGGTCAATAGAACGGATGGTAGTGGAAGTTTACTCACTTGCCTACGAATTCTCTGAAGGCAGCCCGACATCCGTCCCCTTTTTCTCTGTCTTTTCTTCACGCGGGGATTTGGGCCCGTTCCAGAGAAAGCAACTTTGCGTTGGACTCGTTAAAGAAAAAAGCTTTGTCCAGTTCGAGGTGAGTAATCGCTGTTCTGATGTCCAGAAGTTATTTTCGGTCATAAGACATAACAGTAGCAACATTATGTACAAGATAAGTTTTAAAAATAAGTTACAAACAACGGGAAAAATCAAACAAAATTGCACAGTTGGTTAGGAGCACGTAAAACGGTAGCCATCCGCTCCAGCGCTATTTGTCAGTTATGACTCACCTCTCTACAGTCTGGTCTGTCTCAGCTAGCTAGAGGTATGACTATCCTCTCTACAGTCTGGTCTGTCTCAGCTAGCTAGAGGTATGACTCATCTCTCTAAAGTTTGGTCGGTCTCAGCTAGCTAGAGGTATGACTCATCTCTAAAGTCTGGTCTGTCTCAGCTAGCTAGAGGTATGTGTCACGTTCTGACCATAGTTCTTGTGTGTTTTGCTTGTTTTAGTGTTGGTCAGGACGTGAGCTGGGTGGGCATTCTATGTTGTGTGTCTAGTTTGTCTGTTTCTATGTTTGGCCTAATATGGTTCTCAATCAGAGGCAGATGATTTGTGTTGTCTCTGATTGGGAATCATATATAGGTGGCTTGTTTTGTGTTGGGATTTTGTGGGTGGTTGTTTCCTGTCTTTGTGTTTTCTCTGCACCAGATAGGGCTGTATCGGTTTGCCACATTTGTTATTTTGTATCGTGTTAAGTGTTCACTGTTTATTCGTTTTATTAACCTTTTCTCAATCTAGGGGGTGCTGTTTCAACTTTGTCATTTATCGTTCCCAAATTAAACTGCCTCGTACTCAATTCTTGCTCGTACAATATGCATATTATTATTACTATTGGATAGAAAACACTCTCTAGTTTCTAAAACCGTTTTAATTATTTCTCTGAGTGAAACAGAACTCGTTTGGCAGCGAAATTCCTGACAGGTACTGCAAAATCTGAAAATGTTGACTCTGTTCTAGGATCAGTTTAAAACTCTGTATGTATCCTATGGGTCGACATGAACTGCACGCACCTTCCCCTGGATGTCAGTAACCAATGAGAATTGGAATGGAGTTTCTAGGCAGATCTGAGACCATATAAAAGCCCATGCACTCTTTTCATTGTTCGTCATGGCGCAAAGCAGGACCTCAGCATGGCGTTCTGAAAAGCTCAAGTTATCGGCCTTAGATATATCCTGCTCTGATTTAATTCGATATAGGTGTTAGAAACATCATAACGAAGTTATTTTAAACCGAGTTATATATATATAGTTATGTATATTGCGATTTTCGGAATTTCCTTAGTATTGCGTTTTGAAGATTTGGGCATGTCTGCGCCACATAGCTAATGTTTGCTGCTATTTCCAAAGTTGAAGAGGACGTTCTACAACCGAGCAACGATTCTTTTGGACAAAGGACAACTTGCCCAAGATTCTGATGGAAGCTCGTCCAAAAGTAAGAGCTATTTATGATGTTAATTCGTATGTCTGTGGAAAAATGTAAAATGATTTGTCCGCCATTAATTTCGGCACTGGTCTGGCTGTAACGCACACTGTATGTCTAGTAACGTTAATTTAAAAAATCTAACACAGCGGTTGCATTAATAACTAATGCATCTTTCATTTGCAGTCCAACCTGTATTTTTTTGTCAAGTTTACGATTAGTTATCGATTAGATTAGGTGCCTCTCCAAGATGTCGCCGGCCAGAATGCCTGAAATGTTGCTACTGATCACATTGTATAACCACGATTTGTGCTGCTAAATATGCACATTTTCGAACAAAACCTATATGCATTGTGTAATATGATGTTACAGGACTGTCATCTGATGAAGTTTATCAAGGTTAGTCAAAAATTATATGTCTTTTGCTGGATTGTTACGATCGCTAACCTTTGCTGCTGGTAAATTGCTTGTGTTTCTGGCTATTGTGGTAAGCTAATATAATGCTATATTGTGTTTTCGCTGTAAAACACTTAAAAAATCTGAAATATTGGCTGGATTCACAAGATGTTGGTCTTTCATTTGCTGTACGCTGTGTATTTTTCAGAAATGTTTTATGATGCGTATTTAGGTATTTGACGTTGGTCTCTGTAATTATTCTGGCTGCATCGACGCTATTTCAGATTGCAGCTGCAATGTAGAACTGTGATTTATACCTGAAATATGCACATTTTTCGAACAAAACATATGCTATACAATAAATATGTTATCACACTGTCATCTGATGAAGTTTTTTCTTGGTTAGTGACTATTTATATCTTTATTTGGTCGAATTTGTGAACGCTACCTATGCAGTAAGAAAATGGTGGAGAGAAAAAAGTTGAGTCTTTTGCTATCGTGGTTAGCTAATAGAACTACATATTGTGTCTTCCTTGTAAAACATTTTAAAAATCAGAAATGATGGCTGGATTCACAAGATGTGTATCTTTCATCTGGTGTTTTGGACTTGTGATTTCATGATATTTAGATGCTAGTATTTACTTGTGGCGCTATGCTAGGCTATGCTAGTCAGCTTTTTTACTGATGGGGGTGCTCCCGGATCCGGGATGAGTACCAAGTAAAAGTTAAACATGTTGAGCACTGGCTACGCTGCGTGTTGGTCCGATCCCTGCTACACCTCCTCTTCTCTTGAAGAGAAGGAAGGCTGCCGTTACAGTATGACTATCCTCTCTACAGTCTGGTCTGTCTCAGCTAGCTAGAGGTATGACTCATCTCTCTAAAGTCTGGTCTGTCTCAGCTAGCTAGAGGTATGACTATCCTCTCTACAGTCTGGTCTGTCTCAGCTAGCTAGAGGTATGACTATCCTCGCTACAGTCTGGTCTGTCTCAGCTAGCTAGAGGTATGACTATCCTCTCTACAGTCTGGTCTGTCTCAGCTAGCTAGAGGTATGACTATCCTCGCTACAGTCTGGTCTGTCTCAGCTAGCTAGAGGTATGACTCATCTCTCTAAAGTCTGGTCTGTCTCAGCTAGCTAGAGGTATGACTATCCTCTCTAAAGTCTGGTCTGTCTCAGCTAGCTAGAGGTATGACTATCCTCTCTACAGTCTGGTCTGTCTCAGCTAGCTAGAGGTATGACTATCCTCGCTACAGTCTGGTCTGTCTCAGCTAGCTAGAGGTATGACTATCCTCGCTACAGTCTGGTCTGTCTCAGCTAGCTAGAGGTATGACTATCCTCTCTACAGTCTGGTCTGTCTCAGCTAGCTAGAGGTATGACTATCCTCTCTACAGTCTGGTCTGTCTCAGCTAGCTAGAGGTATGACTATCCTCTCTACAGTCTGGTCTGTCTCAGCTAGCTAGAGGTATGACTATCCTCTGCTACAGTCTGGTCTGTCTCAGCTAGCTAGAGGTATGAATATCCTCGCTACAGTCTGGTCTGTCTCAGCTAGCTAGAGGTATGACTATCCTCTCTACAGTCTGGTCTGTCTCAGCTAGCTAGAGGTATGAATATCCTCGCTACAGTCTGGTCTGTCTCAGCTAGCTAGAGGTATGACTATCCTCTCTACAGTCTGGTCTGTCTCAGCTAGCTAGAGGTATGACTATCCTCTCTACAGTCTGGTCTGTCTCAGCTAGCTAGAGGTATGAATATCCTCGCTACAGTCTGGTCTGTCTCAGCTAGCTAGAGGTATGACTATCCTCTCTACAGTCTGGTCTGTCTCAGCTAGCTAGAGGTATGACTATCCTCTCTACAGTCTGGTCTGTCTCAGCTAGCTAGAGGTATGACTATCCTCGCTACAGTCTGGTCTGTCTCAGCTAGCTAGAGGTATGACTCATCTCTCTACAGTCTGGTCTGTCTCAGCTATCTAGAGGTATGACTATCCTCTCTACTAGAGGTCGACCGAATATTATTTTTTAACGCCGATAACCGACACCGATTATTGGAGGACCAAAAAAAGCTGATACCGATTAATCGGCCGCTTTTTCTATATATATTTGTAATAATGACAACGGTAGAATAGATTCAAGGCCTAATAAACAGACAAAGATATGGTAGGATGTGAATACAGTGGAGGTAAACCTAGGCATTGAGTGACGATGAGAGAGATATTGTCTCTAGAGGCACCAGTTAAGCCAGGTGAGGTCACCGCATGTGTGTGGAGGTGGAACTAAAGGGTTAACTAAGGCGTATTGAGCAGGGCTAGAGGCTATACAGTGAAATAAGGCAATAATCACTAACCAAAACAGCAATGGACAAGGCATACTGACATTAGGGAGAGGCATGCATAGCCGAGTGATCATAGGGGTCCAGTGAGTAGCTAGGCGGGCTGGAGACCCGCGATTCAGACAGCTAGCGGGCCGGGGCTAGCAAGCTAGCAGAAGGGCCTTAGAGGGATGTCGCAACGATGATAAACAAGATTCTCTGGTGAAACTGAGGTTGAACTCTTTGGCCTGAATGCCAAGCATCATGTCTAGAGGAACCCTGGCACCATCCCAATGGTGAAGCATGGTGGTGGCAGCATAATGCTGTGGGGATGTTTTTCAGTGGCAGGTACTGGGAGATTGGTCAGGATCAAGGGAAAGATGAACGGAGCAAAGTACAGAGAGATACTTGATGAAAACCTGCTCCAAAGCGCTCACAACCGCAGACTGGGGCGAAGGTTTACCTTCTAACAGGACAACGACCCGAAGCACATAGCCAAGAGAATGCAGGAGTGGTTTTGGGACAAGTCTCTGAATTTCCTTGAGTGGCCCAGCCAGAGCCCGGATTTGAACCCGATCTAACATCTTTGGAGAGACCTGAAAATAGCTGTGCAGCGACACTCTCCATCCAAGCTGACAGAGCTTGAGAGGATCTGCAGAGAAGAATGGGAGAAACTCCCCAAATACAGTTGTGCCAAGCTTGTAGCGTCATACCCCAGGAGACTCGAGGCTGTAATCACTGCCAAAGGTGCTTCAACAAAGTACTGAGTGAAGGTTCTGAATACTTATGTAAATGGCTTATTTCATCTTTTTTTTATGTTTAAATGTCTAAAAACCTGTTTTTTCTTTGTCATTATGGGGTATTGTGTATAGATTGATGAGGGGGGAAATGATTTACTCCATTTTAGAATAAGGCTGTAACATAACAAAATGGGAAAAAGTCAAGGTGTCTGAATACTTTCTGAATACTTTCTGAATGCACTGTATATGCTGCAGGTGTATTGGTAAATGGATGCAGTATTGGTGTGTGGCGATACTGTATTGATGGAAGTACTATAAACAACTACAGTAAACATCACTGGGGTGGTGATACTGTATTGATGGAAGTACTATAAACTACTACAGTAAACAACACTGGTGTGGTGATACTGTATTGATGGAAGTACTATAAACTACTACAGTAAACAACAATGGTGTGGTGATACTGTATTGATGGAAGTACTATAAACTACTACAGTAAACAACACTGGTGTGGTGATACTGTATTGATGGAAGTACTATAAACTACTACAGTAAACAACACTGGGGTGGTGATACTGTATTGATGGAAGTACTATAAACTACTACAGTAAACAACACTGGTGTGGTGATACTGTATTGATGGAAGTACTATAAACTACTACAGTAAACAACAATGGTGTGGTGATACTGTATTGATGGAAGTACTATAAACTACTACAGTAAACAACACTGGTGTGGTGATACTGTATTGATGGAAGTACTATAAACTACTACAGTAAACAACACTGGGGTGGTGATACTGTATTGATGGTAGTACTATAAACTACTACAGTAAACAACACTGGTGTGGTGATACTGTATTGATGGAAGTACTATAAACTACTACAGTAAACAACACTGGGGTGGTGATACTGTATTGATGGAAGTACTATAAACTACTACAGTAAACAACACTGGGGTGGTGATACTGTATTGATGGAAGTACTATAAACAACTACAGTAAACAACACTGGGGTGGTGATACTGTATTGAAGTACTATCGTAAAACTGTATATGCTGCAGGTTTATTGGTAAATGGATGCAGTATTGGTGTGTGGTGATACTGTATTGATGGAAGTACTATAAACTACTACAGTAAACAACACTGGGGTGGTGATACTGTATTGATGGACGTACTATAAACAACTACAGTAAACAACACTGGGGTGTGGTGATACTGTATTGATGAAGTACTATAAACTACTACAGTAAACAACACTGGGGTGGTGATACTGTATTGATGGAAGTACTATAAACAACTACAGTAAACAACACTGGGGTGGTGATACTGTATTGATGGAAGTACTATAAACAACTACAGTAAACAACACTGGGGTGGTGATACTGTATTGAGGGAAGTACTATAAACAACTACAGTAAACAACACTGGGGTGGTGATACTGTATTGATGGAAGTACTATAAACAACTACAGTAAACATCACTGGGGTGGTGATACTGTATTGAAGTACTATAAACAACTACAGTAAACAACACTGGGATGGTGATACTGTATTGAAGTACTATAAACAACTACAGTAAACAACACTGGGGTGGTGATACTGTATTGAGGGAAGTACTATAAACAACTACAGTAAACAACACTGGGGTGGTGATACTGTATTGATGGAAGTACTATAAACAACTACAGTAAACAACACTGGGGTGGTGATACTGTATTGATGGAAGTACTATAAACAACTACAGTAAACAACACTGGGGTGGTGATACTGTATTGATGGAAGTACTATAAACAACTACAGTAAACAACACTGGGGTGGTGATACTGTATTGATGGAAGTACTATAAACAACTACAGTAAACAACACTGGGGTGGTGATACTGTATTGAGGGAAGTACTATAAACAACTACAGTAAACAACACTGGGGTGGTGATACTGTATTGAGGGAAGTACTATAAACTACTACAGTAAACATCACTGGGGTGGTGATACTGTATTGATGGAAGTACTATAAACTACTACAGTAAACAACACTGGGGTGGTGATACTGTATTGATGGAAGTACTATAAACAACTACAGTAAACAACACTGGGGTGGTGATACTGTATTGATGGAAGTACTATAAACAACTACAGTAAACAACACTGGGGTGGTGATACTGTATTGATGGAAGTACTATAAACTACTACAGTAAACAACACTGGGGTGGTGATACTGTATTGATGGAAGTACTATAAACAACTACAGTAAACAACACTGGGGTGGTGATACTGTATTGAGGGAAGTACTATAAACTACTACAGTAAACATCACTGGGGTGGTGATACTGTATTGATGGAAGTACTATAAACTACTACAGTAAACAACACTGGGGTGGTGATACTGTATTGATGGACGTACTATAAACTACTACTGTAAACAACACTGGGGTGGTGATACTGTATTGATGGAAGTACTATAAACAACTACAGTGAACAACACTGGGGTGGTGATACTGTATTGATGGAAGTACTATAAACAACTACAGTAAACAACACTGGGGTGGTGATACTGTATTGATGGAAGTACTATAAACAACTACAGTAAACAACACTGGGGTGGTGATACTGTATTGATGGAAGTACTATAAACTACTACAGTAAACAACACTGGGGTGGTGATACTGTATTGAAGTACTATAAACAACTACAGTAAACAACACTGGGGTGGTGATACTGTATTGAGGGAAGTACTATAAACTACTACTGTAAACAACACTGGGGTGGTGATACTGTATTGATGGAAGTACTATAAACAACTACAGTAAACAACACTGGGGTGGTGATACTGTATTGATGGAAGTACTATAAACTACTACAGTAAACAACACTGGGGTGGTGATACTGTATTGATGGAAGTACTATAAACAACTACAGTAAACAACACTGGGGTGGTGATACTGTATTGAAGTACTATCGTAAAACTGTATATGCTGCAGGTTTATTGGTAAATGGATGCAGTATTGGTGTGTGGTGATACTGTATTGATGGAAGTACTATAAACTACTACAGTAAACAACACTGGGGTGGTGATACTGTATTGATGGACGTACTATAAACAACTACAGTAAACAACACTGGGGTGTGGTGATACTGTATTGATGAAGTACTATAAACTACTACAGTAAACAACACTGGGGTGGTGATACTGTATTGATGGAAGTACTATAAACAACTACAGTAAACAACACTGGGGTGGTGATACTGTATTGATGGAAGTACTATAAACAACTACAGTAAACAACACTGGGGTGGTGATACTGTATTGAGGGAAGTACTATAAACAACTACAGTAAACAACACTGGGGTGGTGATACTGTATTGATGGAAGTACTATAAACAACTACAGTAAACATCACTGGGGTGGTGATACTGTATTGAAGTACTATAAACAACTACAGTAAACAACACTGGGATGGTGATACTGTATTGAAGTACTATAAACAACTACAGTAAACAACACTGGGGTGGTGATACTGTATTGAGGGAAGTACTATAAACAACTACAGTAAACAACACTGGGGTGGTGATACTGTATTGATGGAAGTACTATAAACAACTACAGTAAACAACACTGCTCCCCAGGTTGAATGCAGGGTTGAATAGTGGAAGGGTGTGTGTGTTATAATACTAGGTTGAAAAACA
>NC_092093.1:49790949-49854166 GCF_045679555.1 Salvelinus alpinus
GTAAACAACACTGGGGTGGTGATACTGTATTGATGGAAGTACTATAAACAACTACAGTAAACAACACTGGGGTGGTGATACTGTATTGAGGGAAGTACTATAAACTACTACTGTAAACAACACTGGGGTGGTGATACTGTATTGATGGAAGTACTATAAACAACTACAGTAAACAACACTGGGGTGGTGATACTGTATTGATGGAAGTACTATAAACTACTACAGTAAACAACACTGGGGTGGTGATACTGTATTGATGGAAGTACTATAAACAACTACAGTAAACAACACTGGGGTGGTGATACTGTATTGAAGTACTATCGTAAAACTGTATATGCTGCAGGTTTATTGGTAAATGGATGCAGTATTGGTGTGTGGTGATACTGTATTGATGGAAGTACTATAAACTACTACAGTAAACAACACTGGGGTGGTGATACTGTATTGATGGACGTACTATAAACAACTACAGTAAACAACACTGGGGTGTGGTGATACTGTATTGATGAAGTACTATAAACTACTACAGTAAACAACACTGGGGTGGTGATACTGTATTGATGGAAGTACTATAAACAACTACAGTAAACAACACTGGGGTGGTGATACTGTATTGATGGAAGTACTATAAACAACTACAGTAAACAACACTGGGGTGGTGATACTGTATTGAGGGAAGTACTATAAACAACTACAGTAAACAACACTGGGGTGGTGATACTGTATTGATGGAAGTACTATAAACAACTACAGTAAACATCACTGGGGTGGTGATACTGTATTGAAGTACTATAAACAACTACAGTAAACAACACTGGGATGGTGATACTGTATTGAAGTACTATAAACAACTACAGTAAACAACACTGGGGTGGTGATACTGTATTGAGGGAAGTACTATAAACAACTACAGTAAACAACACTGGGGTGGTGATACTGTATTGATGGAAGTACTATAAACAACTACAGTAAACAACACTGGGGTGGTGATACTGTATTGATGGAAGTACTATAAACAACTACAGTAAACAACACTGGGGTGGTGATACTGTATTGATGGAAGTACTATAAACAACTACAGTAAACAACACTGGGGTGGTGATACTGTATTGATGGAAGTACTATAAACAACTACAGTAAACAACACTGGGGTGGTGATACTGTATTGAGGGAAGTACTATAAACAACTACAGTAAACAACACTGGGGTGGTGATACTGTATTGAGGGAAGTACTATAAACTACTACAGTAAACATCACTGGGGTGGTGATACTGTATTGATGGAAGTACTATAAACTACTACAGTAAACAACACTGGGGTGGTGATACTGTATTGATGGAAGTACTATAAACAACTACAGTAAACAACACTGGGGTGGTGATACTGTATTGATGGAAGTACTATAAACAACTACAGTAAACAACACTGGGGTGGTGATACTGTATTGATGGAAGTACTATAAACTACTACAGTAAACAACACTGGGGTGGTGATACTGTATTGATGGAAGTACTATAAACAACTACAGTAAACAACACTGGGGTGGTGATACTGTATTGAGGGAAGTACTATAAACTACTACAGTAAACATCACTGGGGTGGTGATACTGTATTGATGGAAGTACTATAAACTACTACAGTAAACAACACTGGGGTGGTGATACTGTATTGATGGACGTACTATAAACTACTACTGTAAACAACACTGGGGTGGTGATACTGTATTGATGGAAGTACTATAAACAACTACAGTGAACAACACTGGGGTGGTGATACTGTATTGATGGAAGTACTATAAACAACTACAGTAAACAACACTGGGGTGGTGATACTGTATTGATGGAAGTACTATAAACAACTACAGTAAACAACACTGGGGTGGTGATACTGTATTGATGGAAGTACTATAAACTACTACAGTAAACAACACTGGGGTGGTGATACTGTATTGAAGTACTATAAACAACTACAGTAAACAACACTGGGGTGGTGATACTGTATTGAGGGAAGTACTATAAACTACTACTGTAAACAACACTGGGGTGGTGATACTGTATTGATGGAAGTACTATAAACAACTACAGTAAACAACACTGGGGTGGTGATACTGTATTGATGGAAGTACTATAAACTACTACAGTAAACAACACTGGGGTGGTGATACTGTATTGATGGAAGTACTATAAACAACTACAGTAAACAACACTGGTGTGGTGATACTGTATTGATGGAAGTACTATAAACAACTACAGTAAACAACACTGGGGTGGTGATACTGTATTGATGGAAGTACTATAAACAACTACAGTAAACAACACTGGGGTGGTGATACTGTATTGAAGTACTATAAACTACTACAGGAAACAACACTGGGGTGGTGATACTGTATTGATGGAAGTACTATAAACAACTACAGTAAACAACACTGGGGTGGTGATACTGTATTGATGGAAGTACTATAAACAACTACAGTAAACAACACTGGGGTGGTGATACTGTATTGATGGAAGTACTATAAACAACTACAGTAAACAACACTGGGGTGGTGATACTGTATTGATGGAAGTACTATAAACTACTACTGTAAACAACACTGGGGTGGTGATACTGTATTGATGGAAGTACTATAAACAACTACAGTAAACAACACTGGTGTGGTGATACTGTATTGAGGGAAGTACTATAAACTACTACAGTAAACAACACTGGGGTGGTGATACTGTATTGATGGAAGTACTATAAACAACTACAGTAAACAACACTGCTCCCCAGGTTGAATGCAGGGTTGAATAGTGGAAGGGTGTGTGTGTTATAATACTAGGTTGAAAAACATCCCTGATCCTTTCGTGGTTCATTTCCATTTCTTCCCTGACAAACGGGTATGCGGTCTAGATTGTTACAAAGTAGTAAGTACTATCCCTCAATAACAGTGACCAACACTGGTCCTCAGGCTGTGTGTAAAGATGGGTGGTGGAAGTGAGCATGATAACGAAAGACTGAAAAACATCCTTTTATGGTCCTCGTAGTAGCCTGACTTTGGCTTCCATTTCTCCCCTGGCAAACGGGTTCGCTGATACTGTACTGATGGTAGTTGTATAACACCTGAATAACACTGAATAACACTGCCCTGATTAATAGTAGAAGAGAGCATGATAACAAAAAAGGCTGAAAAACATCTCTGACCCTTTCCTGGTCCTCGTAGTAACCCGGCATATGACTTTCATCTCTTGTCTTTGCTGTGACGCGCAACCAACGATAAGTAAAATGCTGTGAAACACGATATGACCTGGCAGACGATTCACACAGGGTTAGAACACTAGCAGGAGGATATGATATGACGTGATGTAATGTTTTTCACTTTTGTTCTGGGAAAAACGGTGGAAGAAATCCCCTACGCACACGTCTTAGGGTGCGTCCCAAATAGGACCCTATTACCTTTATAGTACACTACTTTTAACCAAGGCCTATAGCCAAATGGCACCCTATTCCCTTTATAGTACACTACTTTTAACCAAGGCCTATAGCCAAATGGTACCCTATTCCCTTTATAGTACACTACTTTTAACCAAGGTCTATAGCCAAATGGTACCCTATTCCCTTTATAGTACACTACTTTTAACCAAGGCCTATAGCCAAATGGCACCCTATTCCCTTTTATAGTACACTACTTTTAATCAGGGCTCATTGGGCCATTTGGGAAAGCACAAATAGTGTGAATGTAGACACACCATTGGCAAGGGTTAGTGACTGGCTTCCTGCGTATTCATGACAGGCTGTGTGAGCGGACCTGTAATTAATGTAGTATTTCCAGTCCCATATTGGGCAAAAACAAAGTAATGTGTATTAGGTTGTTTGGCTGAGGGGTTTTGCTGTGAGGATCAGGACCAAGAGTAAGAAGAATTGGGGAATGGATCAGACTGCAGAGAGGATAGTCATAACTCCGGAGCGCCAAGTCTAGGGTTCACAAAGGCTTCTTAACAGCTTCTACCCCCAAGCCATAAGACTCCTGAACAGCTAGGCAAAGGGCTATCCAGACCCCTCTTTTACGCTGCTGCTACTCTCTGTTGATCATCTACGCATAGTCACTTTAACTCTACCTACTTGTACATATATTGCTATTATTATTTTACTGCTGTTTAATGTTACTTGTTACTTTTATTTTTTTATTTTCTAAACACTTAATTTTTAATAACTTCTTAAAGCATTGTTGATTAAGGGGCTTGTAAGTAAGCATTTCACTGTAAGGTCTACACCTGTTGTATTCAGCATTTCACTGTAAGGGCTACACCTGTTGTATTCAGCATTTCACTGTAAGGTCTACTACACCTGTTGTATTCAGCATTTCACTGTAAGGTCTACACCTGTTGTATTCAGCATTTCACTGTAAGGTCTACACCTGTTGTATTCAGCATTTCACTGTAAGGTCTACACCTGTTGTATTCAGCATTTCACTGTAAGGTCTACACCTGTTGTATTCAGCATTTCACTGTAAGGTCTACTACACCTGTTGTATTCAGCATTTCACTGTAAGGTCTACACCTGTTGTATTCAGCATTTCACTGTAAGGTCTACACCTGTTGTATTCAGCATTTCACTGTAAGGTCTACTACACCTGTTGTATTCAGCATTTCACTGTAAGGTCTACACCTGTTGTATTCAGCATTTCACTGTAAGGTCTACACCTGTTGTATTCAGCATTTCACTGTAAGGTCTACTACACCTGTTGTATTCAGCATTTCACTGTAAGGTCTACACCTGTTGTATTCAGCATTTCACTGTAAGGTCTACACCTGTTGTATTCAGCATTTCACTGTAAGGTCTACACCTGTTGTATTCAGCATTTCACTGTAAGGTCTACTACACCTGTTGTATTCAGCATTTCACTGTAAGGTCTACACCTGTTGTATTCAGCATTTCACTGTAAGGTCTACTACACCTGTTGTATTCAGCATTTCACTGTAAGGTCTACTACACCTGTTGTATTCAGCATTTCACTGTAAGGTCTACTACACCTGTTGTATTCAGCATTTCACTGTAAGGGCTACTACACCTGTTGTATTCAGCATTTCACTGTAAGGTCTACTACACCTGTTGTATTCAGCATTTCACTGTAAGGTCTACTACACCTGTTGTATTCAGCATTTCACTGTAAGGTCTACACCTGTTGTATTCAGCATTTCACTGTAAGGTCTACACCTGTTGTATTCAGCATTTCACTGTAAGGGCTACACCTGTTGTATTCAGCATTTCACTGTGAGGTCTACTACACCTGTTGTATTCAGCATTTCACTGTAAGGTCTACTACACCTGTTGTATTCAGCATTTCACTGTAAGGTCTACACCTGTTGTATTCAGCATTTCACTGTAAGGTCTACACCTGTTGTATTCTGCATTTCACTGTAAGGTCTACACCTGTTGTATTCAGCATTTCACTGTAAGGTCTACACCTGTTGTATTCAGCATTTCACTGTAAGGTCTACTACACCTGTTGTATTCAGCATTTCACTGTAAGGTCTACTACACCTGTTGTATTCAGCATTTCACTGTAAGGTCTACACCTGTTGTATTCAGCATTTCACTGTAAGGTCTACACCTGTTGTATTCAGCATTTCACTGTAAGGTCTACTACACCTGTTGTATTCAGCATTTCACTGTAAGGTCTACTACACCTGTTGTATTCGGCATTTCACTGTAAGGTCTACACCTGTTGTATTCAGCATTTCACTGTTAGGTCTACACCTGTTGTATTCAGCATTTCACTGTAAGGTCTACACCTGTTGTATTCGGCGCATGTGATTTGATATGATTTGATTTGAACTCTAGCTAGCTGAGACAGACCAGACTGTAGAGAGATGAGTCATACCTCTAGCTAGCTGAGACAGACCAGACTGTAGAGAGTAGAGGTCGACCGATTAATCGGAATGGCCGTTTAATTAGGGCCGATTTAAAATTTTCATAACAATCGGTAATCTGCATTTTTGGACACCGATTATGGTCGATTATATTGCCACGAGGATACCGTAAAACTGCTCCTTTTACTCTCTGTTCTGAGCGTACTAGAAGACTATCAGGACCCGGTGCGAGAAACAGTCACTAAATCGGCAGAACCCAGAAGATGAGGCAGACAAAGCAGTACTAGAGATGGTGGTTTAATAAAAAATAGATAACTTCCAAAATACAAAGAAAATCCACAAAGTGGTAAAAACAGCAAGGGAAAAAACAAACCTAAAAGACTAATACAAAATACAAAAGAACAAAACCAGAGAACCTCTGGAAAATCCAACAAGAGAAAAATATATGTTCACAACAAGGCTTGGGCTGGGGCTGGGTGCTAACATACAAACACTGAGCAAGGAACTAAGGAACACACAGGGATTAAATACTAACAAGGGAACGACATACAGGTGCAAACAATAATAGAGCAAGGGAAAAACAAAAGGTACAAAAAAGGTGCAATGGGGACATCTAGTGACAAAAAAACAGAACAGTCTTGGCCAAAACCTGACAGAATCCCCCTCCTAGGAACGGCTCCTGACGTTCCTACCAGCCTTCTCAGGGTGGAGGGCCCTGAACTGACGAATGAGGTCAGGGTCCAGTATGTCCTTGGCAGGAACCCAGGAGCGCTCCTCGGGACCGTAGCCTTCCCAGTCCACCAGATACTGCCAGGACCGCTGCACCCGGCGGGAGTCCAGTATCCGGTGGACGGTATAATCCGACTGGCCTCCGATGACACGGGGCGGAGGGGGAGGTCTGCCTGCCGGAATAAGGGGAGAAAAAACAACAGGTTTTAATAAAGAAATGTGAAATGTGGGATTGATTTTAAGGGATCTGGGTAAGTGCAGGCGAAAAGTAACGGGATTGACTCTCCTGGCAATCTTAAAGGGTCCGATGAATCTCTGGGACAGCTTGCGAGACTCCACCCGTAGCGGTAAGTTTTTTGTTGAGAGCCATACTCTCTGGCCGGGGTACAGGGTAGGACCGGGACGGCGACGTCTGTTGGCTTGTCGTTGGTACTGCTGAGAGGAACGCAGAAGATTAAGACGGGCCTTCTTCCACGTAAGCCGACAGCGTCTGATGAACCTCGAGGCTGAAGGCACTCTGACTTCTGCCTCCTGGTCCGGGAACAATAGAGGAGCATAGCCAAACTGACACTCGTGCGGGGATATACCAGTGGAGGAGGAGCACAAGGTGTTGTGCGCGTACTCAGCCCAAACAATGAAGGATGACCATGTGGATGGGTTGTTGGAAACCATACATCTGAGGGTGGTTTCCAGCTCCTGATTCATCCTCTCAGTTTGGCCGTTGGACTCCGGATGGTACCCTGAAGATAAACTGGCCGTGGCCCCTATGAGTTGGCAGAAGGCCTTCCAAAACCTTGAGGCGAACTGGGGACCTCTGTCGGAAACCATATCTTGTGGGATGCCAAAGACTCGGAACACATGGTTAATCACCAACTCAGCTGTTTCCTTGGCAGAAGGTAATTTGGTCAAGGGAACAAACCTGGCCGCCTTAGAAAACCTGTCGATGATGACTAGGATCGTAGTATTACCATGGGACGGAGGAAGGCCAGTAATAAAGTCCAGCGAGATATGGGACCAGGGTCGGTGGGGAATAGATAAAGGGTGAAGGAGTCCTTGAGGGCGGAGGTGAGAAGATTTGCCCTGGCAGCACACGGAACAGGCCTTGACGAAAGTGGCAACGTCTTCTTTTATGGTGGGCCACCAGAACTTACGCTGGATGAACTCCAAGGTGCGACCTACGCCCGGGTGACAGGTGAGGCGAGAGGAGTGCCCCCACAGAAGGACTTGGGACCTTGCTGCCTTGGGAACAAACAACCGATTAGCAGGACCTCCTCCAGGGCCCGGTTCGATGGCTTGAGCTTGTTTCACGGTATCCTCCACTTGCCACGAGATCGGAGCCACGATCTTAGCGGCAGGAAGAACAGTCATGTCAGTATCTTCTCGAATGGCAGGAGAGTAGACTCGTGACAAGGCATCCGGTTTGAGATTCTTCGACCCGGGTCTATAGGTGAGAATAAACTGGAATCGGCTGAAGAAAAGAGACCATCGAGCTTGTCTGGAGTTCAACCGCTTCGCCTGCTGGATATACTCCAGATTTTTGTGGTCCGTAAGCACTTGAAACGGTTGAGAAGCCCCCTCGAGCCAGTGTCTCCATTCCTTCAATGCCATCTTAACCGCTAGGAGTTCACGATCCCCCACATCGTAATTCCTCTCGGCCGGGGTAAGCCGGTGAGAGAAGAAGGCGCAAGGATGAAGCCTCTTGTCTTCACCCCTCTGAGACAGGACAGCTCCAACACCAACCTCTGATGCGTCTACCTCCACCACAAAAGGTTCATCCGCCGTCGGTAGTGTCAGGATGGGAGCAGAGAGGATGCGCTGCTTGAGTCCTTGGAAGGCCGTCTCAGCTTCTCTTCCCCACAGAAACCTTGTGTTGCCACCCTTGGTTAAAGCTGAGAGAGGGGCTGCCACCGAGCTGAAGTTCTTGATGAACTTGCGGTAGAAGTTAGTGAAGCCCAGGAAACGCTGAACTTCCTTAACGGACTTGGGGGTGGGCCAATCTGCTACCGCCCCTACCTTCTTGGGGTCCATCTGGACTCGACCGGGTTCCACTACAAATCCCAGGAACTGTACTCGAGAGGAATGGAATTCACACTTTTCCGGCTTAACGTACAAATGGCTGTCTAGGAGGCGTTTGAGCACTTGTCTGACATGCTTAGTGTGTTCTTGAAGGGAGCTCGAAAAGATGAGGATGTCATCCAAGTAAACAAACACGAAAATGTTAAGCATATCCCTAAGCACATCGTTTATGAGCGCTTGGAACACAGCCGGGGCGTTGGTCAGGCCGAAGGGCATCACCAAGTATTCGTAGTGACCAGTAGGCGTGTTGAAAGCGGTCTTCCACTCGTCACCGGGTTTGATCCGCACAAGATGGTATGCGTTCCGCAGGTCAAGCTTAGTGAAGACCACTGCTTCCTGGAGCAGCTCAAAGGCTGTGGCCATAAGGGGTAGCGGGTAGCGGTTACGGACGGTTATGGCATTAAGTCCCCGGTAGTCGATGCAAGGACGTAATCCCCCGTCTTTTTTGGCCACAAAGAAAAACCCTGCTCCCGCCGGCGAGGTGGATGGATGCATGAGGCCTGCTGCCAGAGCGTCCTTGATGTAGGTATCCATAGCAGCTCGTTCAGGAGGAGATAGGGAAAAGATCCGACCCCTGGGGGGGCAGGTGCCCGGAAACAGGTCGATGGGGCAATCGTAAGGTCTATGGGGTGGTAGTTTGGTGGCCCTCTGTTTGCTAAATACCGGTTTGAGGTCATGGTAACACTCGGGAACTCGGGACAGGTCGATGGATTCTAGAGACTCGGGAGGGGAACTCGGGGAACTTGGGAAGATACAAGTGGCTTGGCACGTAGGACCCCACTGCTTGATAGTGCCCACAGACCAGTCGATGTGAGGGTTATGGCTGTGAAGCCAGGGGTATCCAAGGATGAGAGGGAACTCGGAACACGAGGTCAGATGAAAGTTCATCACTTCCTGGTGTTGGGAAACTGAAAGACGCAAGGGGGTAGTGACACGAGTGACAAGTCCAGATCCCAAAGGGCTTCCATCCAACGTAGTAACCCTTATGGGGTCACTTAGAGGTTCAGAGGGAACGCCATTCTCCTTCGCCCAGACACCATCCATGAAGTTACCTGCGGCTCCAGAGTCTACCAAGGCTTGAAGGGGAAGCTCGTGGTTGTCCCAGGAAAGGGTAACTGGAATGAGCAGGCGGGAGTTGGATGGATGGGAGGAGGTTATGTTTCCCGTTACAGTCCTCCCAGGCCTGCACGGGAGAGTGCGTTTTCCCTGGAGCCCGGGACACGTGGAGAGGAAATGGCCCGGTTTGCCGCAATATAGACAGCATCGCTCCCACATCCGGCGGTCTCTCTCAGCCTGGGAGATGCGTCCAACCTGCATGGGTTCCGGTGGAGTCAGCGGGGATAAAGGTGGAGACTCGGAGCTGGGACCGATAGGAGCTAGGGTGAGAGATCTACGGTTGAGCTCTCTCTCTCTCAGACGCTGGTCTATGCGTGAAGCCAACTTGATCAGGGACTCGAGGTTGTCCGGTGGTTCCCGAGTGGCCAGTTCATCTTGGATGGTGTCGGAAAGACCCTTCAAAAAGCACACTGTGAGCGCCTCGTCATTCCAGCCACTCGCTGCTGCCACCGTGCGGAACTGGATGGCATAGTCCGTCACGCTGCGCCGACCTTGGCGGAGAGTCAGGAGCTGTTTGGCTGAGTCAGGACCGCTGGTAGGACCTTGAAACACTCGCTTGAATTCATCAGCAAAGGTAGAGTAGCTGGCACAGCAGGGACTTTGGGCATCCCACACAGCAGTAGCCCAGGCTAGGGCTTTTTCCGACAGCAGGGTGATGATATATGCTATCTTGGACCGGTCGGTGGGAAATGACGAGGGTTGCAGCTCGAAGGAGAGAGAACATTGGGTGAAAAACCCCTTACAACCACTCGGATCACCTGAGAACCGTTGGGGAGGCGGCAGACGAGGTTCAGCCAGGGGGTTAACTGCCACGGGCACTTGAATCTGATGAACTGGAGCAGAAGCGGTTGCAGGAGAAAGTTGATCAGAAATCTGCTTTATGGAAGTCATCATCTCCGACAGAAGTTGAGAATGTCCAGCCATTAAGGCCTCTTGCTGAACCAGAGCAGCTTCGTGACGTTGGACAGTCCCCTCGTGGTGGGACAGCATGGGAAAAAAGTCCTGGGTACTGGCTGCCTCTGGGTTCATTTTAATGGCTCAGTGTTTCTATCAGGACCCGGTGCGAGAAACAGTCACTAAATCGGCAGAACCCAGAAGATGAGGCAGACAAAGCAGTACTAGAGATGGTGGTTTAATAAAAAATAGATAACTTCCAAAATACAAAGAAAATCCACAAAGTGGTAAAAACAGCAAGGGAAAAAACAAACCTAAAAGACTAATACAAAATACAAAAGAACAAAACCAGAGAACCTCTGGAAAATCCAACAAGAGAAAAATATATGTTCACAACAAGGCTTGGGCTGGGGCTGGGTGCTAACATACAAACACTGAGCAAGGAACTAAGGAACACACAGGGATTAAATACTAACAAGGGAACGACATACAGGTGCAAACAATAATAGAGCAAGGGAAAAACAAAAGGTACAAAAAAGGTGCAATGGGGACATCTAGTGACAAAAAACCAGAACAGTCCTGGCCAAAACCTGACAAAGACCAGTTCTTATAGCCTTTAGCCGTACCTTTATCCTACTCCTCCTCTGTTCCTCTGGTGATGTAGAGGTTAACCCTGTCCCTGCAGCCCACAGCATCACTCCCATTCCCCAGGCGCACTCATTTGTTGACTTCTGTAACCGTAAAAGCCTTGGTTTTATGCATGTTAACATTAGAAGCCTCCTCCCTAAGTTTGTTTTATTCACTGCTTTAGCACACTCTACCAACCTGGATGTCTTAGCCGTGTCTGAATCCTGGCTTAGGAAAACCACCAAAAACCCAGAAATTTCCATCCCTAACTATAACATTTTCCGACAAGATAGAACTGCCAAAGGGGCCTGCCATATGAGTTCTGTTATACTCACAGACATCATTCAAACAGTTTTAGAAACTTCGTAGTGTTTTCTATCCAATACCACTAATAATATGCATATTTTAGCATCTGGGACAGAGTAGGAGGCAGTTCAGTTTGGGCACGCAATTCATCCAAAAGTGAAAATGCTGCCCCCTATCCCTAAAAAGTTAATCCAGTATAAACTAATGTACATAATTTATTACACAATAGACAAAATTCTCATAGTCTACAACACAACGGCAGAGTGATGTCTTAAGTGCCTTCTGGGAATGCTATAAGGTCCAAAAGTTATGGGCAGAATTAGAAAGTTGGCTGTCAGAAGTTTTCCAATGTAAACACCCTGACAAATATCCTTCTGACAAATGCCCCTCATAAGTATACAGCCAATGGAATCATTGCTAATGACCTCAGTGACCATTGTCCCATTGCCTGCATTAAATATACTAAGCTACTTTCATGCATTATTACAAAGAGACATTTTAGAACTTTCAATTAGCAACATTTCCTGTATGACCTGGGATTGTATGATTGGGAGGGTGTGTCCTCTATCTCTGATTTGGATCAGACGCTTAAATGTTTTGCCTCTCAGTTTAACTCTGTTGCAAATAAGTATGCCCCAAATAAGAGATTAGGGGTAAAAGATAGATCGAACCCATGGTTCACACATGAATTGTCTGAAAGGCACCCACTCTTTTTTTCATTTGAAACCATTTCATGTCAATGACGTACTAAGTGCCTTGCAAAAAAAATATGTAAAAAGATCATTTGGAGCTGATTTGCTTGATCCCTTTCTACTACAGCTTTCTGCCACCTCATTGTAGAATCTTTGACCCACGTGTATTTTTTTAATAATAATTTGTTTGTACTTTTTACTTTGTACTTTGTACTTTTTTTCTCCCCAAATTTCATGATATCCAATTGGTAGTTACAGTCTTGTCCCATCGCTGCAACTCCAGTACTGACTCGGGAGAGGCGAAGGTCGAGAGCCATGCGTCCTCCGAAACCACCCTGCCTGAGCTGCACTGCTTGTTGACGCACTGTTCGCTTAACCTGGAAGCCAGCCGTACCAATGTGTCGGAGGAAACACCGTACAGCTGGCGACCAAAGTCAGCGTGCATGCGCCCAGCCGCCACAAGGAGTCGCTAGAGCGCGATGGAACAAGGACATCCCAGCCGCCAAACTGTCCCTAACCAGGACAACGCTGGGCCAATTGTTGTGCGTTGCCTCATGGCTCTTCCGGTCATGGCCAGCTGCGACACAGCCAGGGATCGAACCCGGATCTGTAGTGACGCCTCTAGCACTGCGATGCAGTGGCTTAGACCTCTGCGCCACTCGGGAGGCCTCTGACCCACATTTTTTATTTAATAATTGCTTCTGGTGCTATCCCTAAGATCTGGAAGGTGGCGCATATCCTACCCCTTTACAAAGGCCGGGATCTTTCTGACCTAGATAATTACCGTCCAATTTCAAAACTATCTTGCCTTTGCAAAAAATATTAGAATCCCTGGCAAACTCTCAGCTTATAACTTGTTTAACTTCAAATGATATTCTTAATGTGCACCAGACTGGGTTTATACCTGTACACAGTACTGTTTCTTGTATTAAATTAAAGGAATCGCTATGCTGACATACTTATAGACCTATCCAAGGTCTTTGATACTGTAGACCATACCCTACGAATGCAAAAGTTGATTTTCGGGACCTGTCCTCTTTACTATTTATATAGATAATATTGGTCTATCTGCAAAAAGTTGTAACATTCATCTGTATGCTGATGACATTGTTATGTACTGTACGTTATTGCACCTACTGCTGACCAGGCCATGTCGGAGCTGCATCCTGATTTTGTTACCTGGCAGAAAGCCTGTGTTCATTTAAAATGAGTACTTCATGGTGAAATAACTAAATGTATGTTGTTTTCTAATTCTCAAATAAATATTTCAGATGGTTTACACATTTACGCATTGGATGGTTTTCTCATTGAGCAGGTTCCTGCCTACAAATATCTGAGCTTTTTTGATTTACAAAAATTTGACGTTTCAAAAAACATACGGATGAGTTAAGAAGCTGAGATTTCATGTGGGCGTCTTTTTTATAGAAATAGATCATGCCTCTCCCTAAGCAACAGGAAGCAGGTTGTACAGGCGACCTTCCTGCCAGCTCTTGACTACGGTGAAACCATTTATCAGAATGCAGCAGCCACTACTCTAAAAACCCTTGGTTGCCATAGCGCACTTCGCTTTATCCCAGGTGACAGGTTTAACACTCATCAATACATCCTTTATCAGAAGGTTGGCTCTACATTCCTGTAGATGACTACCTTTCTCCCATTTTGTTTTGCCACGCTCTGTTGCACAAGCTTTCAACAGATCTCACTTCTCTGTTAAAGTATGTAAATCCGAGGCACCAAGCCCGCTCACAGGGTTGGTTAACTCTTGAGGTTCCTCGTGTCTCTACCAACCTACAGTGGGGAGAACAAGTATTTGATACACTGCCGATTTTGCAGGTTTTCCTACTTACAAAGCATGTAGAGGTCTGTAATTTTTATCATAGGTACACTTCAACTGTGAGAGACGGAATCTAAAACAAAAATCCAGAAAATCACATTGTATGATTTTTAAATAATTAATTTGCATTTTATTGCATGACATAAGTATTTGATCACCTACCAACCAGTAAGAATTCCGGCTCTCACAGACCTGTTAGTTTTTCTTTAAGAAGCCCTCCTGTTCTCCACTCATTACCTGTATTAACTGCACCTGTTTGATCTCGTTACCTGTATAAAAGACACCTGTCCACACACTCAATCAAACAGATTCCAACCTCTCCACAATGGCCAAGACCAGAGAGCTGTGTAAGGACATCAGGGATAAAATTGTAGACCTGCACAAGGCTGGGATGGGCTACAGGACAATAGGCAAGCAGCTTGGTGAGAAGGAAACAACTGTTGGCACAATTATTAGAAAATGGAAGAAGTTCAAGATGACGGTCAATCACCCTCGGTCTGGGGCTCCATGCAAGATTTCACCTCGTGGGGCATCAATGATCATGAGGAAGGTGAGGGATCAGCCCAGAACTACACGGCAGGACCTGGTCAATGACCTGAAGAGAGCTGGGACCACAGTCTCAAAGAAAACCATTAGTAACACACTACGCCGTCATGGATTAAAATCCTGCAGCGCACGCAAGGTCCCCCTGCTTAAGCCAGTGCATGTCCAGGCCTGTCTGAAGTTTGCCAATGACCATCTGGATGATCCAGAGGAGGAATGGGAGAAGGTCATGTGGTCTGATGAGACAAAAATAGAGCTTTTTGGTCTAACTCCACTCGCCATGTTTGGAGGAAGAAGAAGTATGAGTACAACCCCAAGAACACCATCCCAACCGTGAAGCATGGAGGTGGAAACATCATTCTTTGGGGATGCTTTTCTGCAAAGGGGACAGGACGACTGCACCGTATTGAGGGGAGGATGGATGGGGCCATGTATCGCGAGATCTTGGCCAACAACCTCCTTCCCTCAGTAAGAGCATTGAAGATGGGTCGTGGCTGGGTCTTCCAGCATGACAACGACACGAAGCACACAGCCATGGCAACTAAGGAGTGGCTCCGTAAGAAGCATCTCAAGGTCCTGGAGTGGCCTAGCCAGTCTCCAGACCTGAACACAATAGAAAATCTTTGGAGGGAGCTGAAAGTCCGTATTGCCCAGCGACAGCCCCGAAACCTGAAGGATCTGGAGAAGATCTGTAGGGAGGAGTGGGCCAAAATCCCTGCTGCAGTGTGTGCAAACCTAGTCAAGAACTACAGGAAACGTATGATCTCTGTAATTGCAAACAAAGGTTTCTGTACCAAATATTAAGTTCTGCTTTTCTGATGTATCAAATACTTATGTCATGCAATAAAATGCAAATTAATTATTTAAAAATCATACAATGTGATTTTCTGGATTTTTGTTTTAGATTCCGTCTCTCATAGTTGAAGTGTACCTATGATAAAAATTACAGACCTCTACATGCTTTGTAAGTAGGAAAACCTGCAAAATCGGCAGTGTATCAAATACTTGTTCTCCCCACTGTATGTAAATCAGCCTTTAGTTTTAATGCCCCTCCCATGTTTGGAATCATTTACAATCCTATTACTGAACATCTTGCCTTCCTGGTGCCAATAGGGCAATTTACAACGATGATGAGGAATGAACTCATTGAGGTTTGCGAGTGATTTGGTTGATTGTAATAGTTTATTGGTATTGTTGAAATGTAGTGTGTCTATGACTGCTGTATATTGTAGTTTATGTTTGCTGTTATATTGAATTATCATGTTGATTTGTGAATTGTTTGTTCTCAGAGCACCATTGAGAATGAGACCCTGGTCTCAAGTGGGCTCCCCTGAAAAAATACAAGTTATATAAAAAAAAAATTATCAAAGAGCTGTTACAAATGCTTATAACAACTCATACAGTGCACTATTTGGTAGCAGGCAGTGTAAATGCATTATATACAATGGGTTAGATAGAACAACAGATAGCTATAGCCATAGATAGTTATATTGTCTATGTCTGGAGCAGCCGAACTGTTTTCCAGCTGTAACTCTGACAGGTCATTACAATACCAGGACAAAGCAAAGCTATTCAGCTGCTGCCCACCAGAACTACAGACTGTTCAGTTGGCTCAGTAGCAGGGACCAAGGTTCTGCTGTATGCTGTGTCTCCCTAGCTCAGTAGTGAGGTTCTGCTGTGTCTCCCTAGCTCAGTAATGAGGTTCTGCTGTGTCTCCCTAGCTCAGTCGTGAGGTTCTGCTGTGTCTCCCTAGCTCAGTAGTGAGGTTCTGCTGTGTCTCCCTAGCTCAGTAGTGAGGTTCTGCTGTGTCTCCCTAGCTCAGTAGTGAGGTTCTGCTGTATGCTGTGTCTCCCTAGCTCAGTAGTGAGGTTCTGCTGTGTCTCCCTAGCTCAGTAGTGAGGTTCTGCTGTGTCTCCCTAGCTCAGTAGTGAGGTTCTGCTGTGTCTCCCTAGCTCAGTAGTGAGGTTCTGCTGTATGCTGTGTCTCCCTAGCTCAGTAGTGAGGTTCTGCTGTGTCTCCCTAGCTCAGTAGTGAGGTTCTGCTGTATGCTGTGTCTCCCTAGCTCAGTAGTGAGGTTCTGCTGTGTCTCCCTAGCTCAGTAGTGAGGTTCTGCTGTATGCTGTGTCTCCCTAGCTCAGTAGTGAGGTTCTGCTGTGTCTCCCTAGCTCAGTAGTGAGGTTCTGCTGTGTCTCCCTAGCTCAGTAGTGAGGTTCTGCTGTGTCTCCCTAGCTCAGTCGTGAGGTTCTGCTGTGTCTCCCTAGCTCAGTAGTGAGGTTCTGCTGTATGCTGTGTCTCCCTAGCTCAGTAGTGAGGTTATGCTGTGTCTCCCTAGCTCAGTAGTGAGGTTCTGCTGTGTCTCCCTAGCTCAGTAGTGAGGTTCTGCTGTGTCTCCCTAGCTCAGTAGTGAGGTTCTGCTGTGTCTCCCTAGCTCAGTAGTGAGGTTCTGCTGTGACTCCCTAGCTCAGTAGTGAGGTTCTGCTGTGTCTCCCTAGCTCAGTAGTGAGGTTCTGCTGTGTCTCCCTAGCTCAGTAGTGAGGTTCTGCTGTGTCTCCCTAGCTCAGTAGTAGGTTCTGCTGTGTCTCCCTAGCTCAGTAGTGAGGTTCTGCTGTGTCTCCCTAGCTCAGTAGTGAGGTTCTGCTGTGTCTCCCTAGCTCAGTAGTGAGGTTCTGCTGTGTCTCCCTAGCTCAGTCGTGAGGTTCTGCTGTGTCTCCCTAGCTCAGTAGTGAGGTTCTGCTGTGTCTCCCTAGCTCAGTAGTGAGGTTCTGCTGTGTCTCCCTAGCTCAGTAATGAGGTTCTGCTGTGTCTCCCTAGCTCAGTAGTGAGGTTCTGCTGTGTCTCCCTAGCTCAGTAGTGAGGTTCTGCTGTGTCTCCCTAGCTCAGTAGTGAGGTTCTGCTGTGTCTCCCTAGCTCAGTAGTGAGGTTCTGCTGTGTCTCCCTGGCTCAGTAGTGAGGTTCTGCTGTGTCTCCCTAGCTCAGTAGTGAGGTTCTGCTGTGTCTCCCTAGCTCAGTAATGAGGTTCTGCTGTGTCTCCCTAGCTCAGTAATGAGGTTCTGCTGTGTCTCCCTAGCTCAGTAGTGAGGTTCTGCTGTGTCTCCCTAGCTCAGTAGTGAGGTTCTGCTGTGTCTCCCTAGCTCAGTAGTGAGGTTCTGCTGTGTCTCCCTAGCTCAGTAGTGAGGTTCTGCTGTGTCTCCCTAGCTCAGTAGTGAGGTTCTGCTGTGTCTCCCTAGCTCAGTAGTGAGGTTCTGCTGTGTCTCCCTAGCTCAGTAGTGAGGTTCTGCTGTGTCTCCCTAGCTCAGTAGTGAGGTTCTGCTGTATGCTGTATGATGTATGCTGTATGTTGTATGATGTATGTTGTATGATGTACAGTGGGGCAAAAAAGTATTTAGTCAGCCACCAATTGTGCAAGTTCTCCCACTTAAAAAGATGAGAGAGGCCTGTAATTTTCATCATAGGTACACTTCAACTATGACAGACAAAATGAGAAAAAAAAATCCAGAAAATCACATTGTAGGATTTTTAATGAATTTATTTGCAAATTATGGTGGAAAATAAGTATTTGGTCATCTACAAAGATTTCTGGCTCTCACAGACCTGTAACTTCTTCTTTAAGAGGCTCCTCTGTCCTCCACTCGTTACCTGTATTAATGGCACCTGTTTGAACTTGTTATCAGTATAAAAGACACCTGTCCACAACCTCAAACAGTCACACTCCAAACTCCACTATGGCCAAGACCAAAGAGCTGTCAAAGGACACCAGAAACAAAATTGTAGACCTGCACCAGGCTGGGAAGACTGAATCTGCAATACATTTATTTATTAGACTTTTTAAAATGTAGATGTTCCAAACGTTTGCGTCATGTGAGGAAGCCAGGAGATGCTAAATGTGTTTATGTTAATTAACGGTCAATTACAGTGAGACCGGCAGTTACTTGCTTGAAAATCACAGGCTGGTGAAATGTCATGACTGCCACAGCTCTAGTCATGACCTGATTGATCCTGCTGACAGAGAGCTTTCCCAACAGTGTTAGTCACCAGGGGTTAAACAGCTACCATAGTGACCAGGCCATATTGAACTTGGAACAGCAGCGTGTCAGACTCAGTCAAGCTGTGTGTGTTTGGCCCACTGAGAGGAGGAGGAGAAGGTTGTCCTTTGTCAAGAGAGAGAGAGGGAGAGATGGGGCGGGTAGAGAGAGACAGTGAGGCAGAGAGAGAGAGGGAGAGGGAGATGGGGCAGGTAGAGAGAGACAGTGAGGCAGAGAGAGAGAGGGAGAGATGGGGCCGGTAGAGAGAGACAGTGAGGCAGAGAGAGAGAGGGAGAGGGAGATGGAGCGGGTAGGGAGAGACAGTGAGTCCAAAAGAGAGAGAGAGAGGGAGAGGGAGAGAGATGGGGCAGGAAGAGAGAGAGAGGGAGAGATGAGGCAGATAGAGAGAGACAGTGAGGTAGAGAGAGAGAGGGGGAGGGAGATGGGGCGGGTAGGGAGAGACAGTGAGTCCAAAAGAGAGAGAGAGAGGGAGAGGGAGAGAGACATGGTTAGTGATGCCCTGGTGTTTTGTACAGGTCAGAAGCAGGCTAGTTAGGGGTGAATCAGGCTAGTTAGGGATGAAGCAGGCTAGTTAGGGGTGAAGCAGGCTAGTTAAGGGTGAAGCAGGCTAGTTAGGGATTAGGGGTGAAGCAGGCTAGTTAGGGGTGAAGCAGGCTAGTTAGGGATTAGGGGTGAAGCAGGCTAGTAAGGGGTGAAGCAGGCTAGTTAGGGGTGTAACAGATTAGTAAGGGTTGAAGCAGGCTAGTTAGGGGTGAATCAGGCTAGTTAGGGGTGAAGCAGGCTAGTTAGGGATTAGGGGTGAAGCAGGCTAGTAAGGGGTGAAGCAGGCTAGTTAGGGGTGTAACCGATTAGTAAAGGGTTAGGAGTACTCTGGGGTTTTGTACATATTAGAAGCAGGCTAATTAGAGTTAGGGGTGTTCTGACTTGGGTTTTGTACAGGTTGGATTAGAACTTCTCTGCTCATATTTGAAGTGAAGGATATATGGGGATATTTACAGCAGCCCTTTCACCTCATCTACTCAAGCAGATACAATAACATCACTCAATAATGTTGGACAATTCTGTATCACAATACTGTGTCATATGGCTCAAGACTTTTCTTCTCTACTCTTTGTGTGATAACTGACTGTCTATCTTTACAGTAATGACTAATGTATGTACGGATAGTGGATAGTTAAACAGAGACGGACTGGCCATAGCGCAAATTTGGCAAATGGTCTATTTTAAGCCCGTCCAAATGGTGTGATTTTTTTTTTTTTGTACAAAATGATTTGACTTATAATCACGGCCTCAAGGAAAGAAATCGTCCCAGTCTATCCCTGATACTACTGGTCCCAGTCTGTCTCTGATACTACTGGTCCCAGTCTGTCTCTGATACTACTGGTCCCAGTCTGTCTCTAATACTACTGGTCCCAGTCTATCCCTGATACTACTGGTCCCAGTCTGTCTCTGATACTACTGGTCCCAGTCTGTCTCTGATACTACTGGTCCCAGTCTGTCTCTGATACTACTGGTCCCAGTCTGTCTCTGATACTACTGGTCCCAGTCTGTCTCTGATACTACTGGTCCCAGTCTGTCCCTGATACTACTGGTCCCAGTCTGTCTCTAATACTACTGGTCCCAGTCTGTCTCTGATACTACTGGTCCCAGTCTGTCTCTGATACTACTGGTCCCAGTCTGTCTCTGATACTACTGGTCCCAGTCTGTCTCTGATACTACTGGTCCCAGTCTGTCTCTGATACTACTGGTCCCAGTCTGTCCCTGATACTACTGGTCCCAGTCTGTCTCTGATACTACTGGTCCCAGTCTGTCTCTGATACTGGAAAGTGTTACATCTCTGATACGCCTGTAATAACTGTAGAGAGATGTATTCAGCTTAGCAGAATGGGAAAACAATGAACAGGGAATACTGGCTTTGGAAGTTGGAACCCTTTTGATATACTGCTGTTGCTGTTGAGTCACGGTCAAAATAACAACCTCAAAATGTGTTAATACTGTCACGTTCTGACCATAGTTCTTGTGTGTTTTGCTTGTTTTAGTGTTGGTCAGGACGTGAGCTGGGTGGGCATTCTATGTTGTGTGTCTAGTTTGTCTGTTTCTATGTTTGGCCTGATATGGTTCTCAATCAGAGGCAGGTGTTTTGTGTTGTCTCTGATTGGGAATCATATATAGGTGGCTTGTTTTGTGTTGGGGTTTGTGGGTGGTTGTTTCCTGTCTTTGTGTTTTCTCTGCACCAGATAGGGCTGTATCGGTTTGCCACATTTTGTTATTTTGTATTGTTGTAAGTGTTCACTGTTTTCGTCTATTAAACATGTTGAGCACTGGCTGCGCTGCGTGTTGGTCCGATCCCTGCTACACCTTGTCTTCTCTTGAAGAGGAGGAAGGCTGCCGTTACAAATACAGTTTATGAATTATTGTGTTGTATTATTTATGACAGTTTATTAATTATTACAGTTTATTATGTATTACAGTTTATTATGTATTACAGTTTATTATGTATTACAGTTTATTATTTATGACAGTTTATTATGTATTACAGTTTATTATGTATTACAGTTTATTATTTAAAGAATAGAATGCTCAACATAGTTTCATGCTGATTTGAAATATGATATCTGCTGTAGATGAAATGGTTGATTAGGCATCCCTATTTCCTGTTTAGATCACTTCTTTTGACCAATGGGGAATAGGTTTGCCATTTGGAATGTAACCCTTGCTGTATATGTCAAATTATCATCTTGCCTACCCACAATACCCACAATACCCACAATACCGGCAATACCCACAATACCGGCAAGTGGAGTATCTCTCTCTGCCACGGTCAAAGTCCTTTACGTGGAGTATCTCTCTCTCTCTGCCACGGTCAAAGTCCTTTAAGTGGAGTATCTCTCTCTGCCACGGTCAAAGTCCTTTAAGTGGAGTATCTCTCTCTCTGCCACGGTCAAAGTCCTTTACGTGGAGTATCTCTCTCTGCCACGGTCAAAGTCCTTTAAGTGGAGTATCTCTCTCTCTGCCACGGTCAAAGTCCTTTACGTGGAGTATCTCTCTCTGCCACGGTCAAAGTCCTTTAAGTGGAGTATCTCTCTCTCTGCCACGGTCAAAGTCCTTTAAGTGGAGTATCTCTCTCTCTGCCACGGTCAAAGTCCTTTACGTGGAGTATCTCTCTCTGCCACGGTCAAAGTCCTTTAAGTGGAGTATCTCTCTCTCTGCCACGGTCAAAGTCCTTTAAGTGGAGTATATCTCTCTCTGCCACGGTCAAAGTCCTTTAAGTGGAGTATCTCTCTCTGCCACGGTCAAAGTCCTTTAAGTGGAGTATCTCTCTCTCTCTGCCACGGTCAAAGTCCTTTAAGTGGAGTATCTCTCTCTCTCTGCCACGGTCAAAGTCCTTTAAGTGGAGTATCTCTCTCTGCCACGGTCAAAGTCCTTTAAGTGGAGTATTTCTCTCTCTGCCACGGTCAAAGTCCTTTACGTGGAGTATCTCTCTCTGCCACGGTCAAAGTCCTTTAAGTGGAGTATCTCTCTCTCTGCCACGGTCAAAGTCCTTTAAGTGGAGTATCTCTCTCTCTGCCACGGTCAAAGTCCTTTAAGTGGAGTATCTCTCTCTGCCACGGTCAAAGTCCTTTAAGTGGAGTATCTCTCTCTCTCTGCCACGGTCAAAGTCCTTTAAGTGGAGTATCTCTCTCTCTCTGCCACGGTCAAAGTCCTTTAAGTGGAGTATCTCTCTCTGCCACGGTCAAAGTCCTTTAAGTGGAGTAACTCTCTCTCTGCCACGGTCAAAGTCCTTTAAGTGGAGTATCTCTCTCTGCCACGGTCAAAGTCCTTTAAGTGGAGTATCTCTCTCTCTCTGCCACGGTCAAAGTCCTTTAAGTGGAGTATCTCTCTCTGCCACACTCTGTGTTTTAGCAGGAGCAGGAGATTTAAAACCCAGGGTCTTTAATGCTACAACAGATTTTTTTACTCCTAACACCAAACTTCAACGCACACTGTGAAATAGATTATTTATGAAAAATTACTTTTACTTTTTAACAATGTTCCTAATCTAAGAATAGTTCAGGCCTAGTGATAATGTTGTAAGAGGAAAGTTTACTTAACTGTGTAAAGGTTTTTTAAAACCTTCTCCTAAATAGGAATTTCCACTAATCCCAACTCTGGGTTTTCATCATTTAAGAACCAGGTCCAAAGTGTGCCTCCCTCTTTGACTTTGACCAACAACAAGACAGAGCATCATGTATCCATCATGTGGAGGAGGAGAGGAGGAGGAGGAGGAGGGGGGAGGAGGAGGAAGAGGGGAGAGGAGGAGGAGGAGGAGGAGAAGGAGGAGTAGAAAGCAGAGTAGGAGGATTAGCAGGAGGAGAAAGAGGGGGAGGAAGAGCAAGGGGAGGAGGGTGTGTGTTAGCCAGCTACACTAACCAGCCTCCAAGCCAAGAGGCCTGTACATCATGTGTATCATTCCTGTTGCCCAGACTGTTGGCTCTACTTGTACACTGGTTTGATAACTCTCCAGCATTATGTCTTGTGTCAGTCTCATTCATTTAATTTAATTTGTCACAAGCTTTGTAAACAACAGGGGTAGAATAACAGGGAAATTCTAACTTACGGTCCTTCCCAACAACACAGAGAGAAACAGTTTTGAAAAATATATAGAAAAATAATAACATGAGGAATAAATATACAATGAGTAACGATATCTTGGTTGTATACACAGGATACCAGTATGGAGTCTATGTGCAGGGGTACGAGGTAATTGAGGTAGATATGTACATATGGGTACAGTAGGGATAAAGTGTCTAGGCAACAGGATAGAGAATAAACAGTAACAGCAGCGTATCTGATGAGTCAAAATAGTATTTTATCAGTCTTATGGCTTGGGGTGTAGAAGCTGTTCAGGATCCTGTTGGTTCCAGACTTGGCGCATTGGTTATCGCTTGCCGTGCGGTAGCAGAGAGAACAGTCTATGACTTGGGTGGCCGGAGTCTTTGACAATTTTGAGGGCCTCTTACACCGCCTGGTATAGAGTTCCTGGATGGCAGGGAGCTCGGCTCCAGTGATGTACTGGGCCGTACACTCTACCCTCTGTAGCGCCATGCAATGGAGGGCGGTGCTGTTGCCGAACCAAGCAGTGATGTACTGGGCCGTACACTCTACCCTCTGTAGCGCCATGCGATGGAGGGCGGTGCTGTTGCCGAACCAAGCAGTGATGTACTGGGCCGTACACTCTACCCTCTGTAGCGCCATGCGATGGAGGGCGGTGCTGTTGCCGAACCAAGCAGTGATGTACTGGGCCGTACACTCTACACTCTGTAGCGCCATGCGATGGAGGGCGGTGCTGTTGCCGAACCAAGCAGTGATGTACTGGGCCGTACACTCTACACTCTGTAGCGCCATGCGATGGAGGGCGGTGCTGTTGCCGAACCAAGCAGTGATGCAGTCAAGATGCTCTCAATGGTGCAGTTGTAGAACATTTTGCAAAATCTTTTCAATCTCCTGAGGGGGAAGAGGCCTTCTTCCTGACTGTGTGTGTGTGACCATGTTAATTCCTTGTGATGTGGACACGGAGGATCTTGAAGCTCTCAACCCGTTCCACTACAGCCCTGTTGATGTGAATGGGGGCCGTGCTCGGCCCTCAGTTTCCTGTTGTCCACCATCAGCTCCTTTGTCTTGCCGATGTTGAGGGAGAGGTTGTTGTCCTGGCACCACGCCGCCAGGTCACTGACGTCCTCCCTATAGGCTGTCTCATCATCGTCGCTATCCACTAGTCCTGCCAGGTCACTGACGTCCTCCCTATAGGCTGTCTCATCGTCGTCGCTATCCACTAGTCCTGCCAGGTCACTGACGTCCTCCCTATAGGCTGTCTCATCGACGTCGCTATCCACTAGTCCTGCCAGGTCACTGACGTCCTCCCTATAGGCTGTCTCATCGTCATCGCTATCCACTAGTCCTGCCAGGTCACTGACGTCCTCCCTATAGGCTGTCTCATCGACGTCGCTATCCACTAGTCCTGCCAGGTCACTGACGTCCTCCCTATAGGCTGTCTCATCGTCGTCGCTATCCACTAGTCCTGCCAGGTCACTGACGTCCTCCCTATAGGCTGTCTCATCGTCGTCGGTATCCACCAGTAGCTGTCCTATTGGGATCAGTCTGGTGTACCCACCAGTAGGTGTCCTATTGGGATCAGTCTGGGGTACCCACCAGTAGCTATCCTATTGGGATCAGTCTGGTGTAACCACCAGTAGCTGTCCTATTGGGATCAGTCTGGGGTACCCACCAGTAGGTGTCCTATTGGGATCAGTCTGGTGTACCCACCAGTAGGTGTCCTATTGGGATCAGTCTGGTGTACCCACCAGTAGGTGTCCTATTGGGATCAGTCTGGTGTACCCACCAGTAGGTGTCCTATTGGGATCAGTCTGGTGTACCCACCAGTAGGTGTCCTATTGGGATCAGTCTGGGGTACCCACCAGTAGGTGTCCTATTGGGATCAGTCTGGGGTACCCACCAGTAGGTGTCCTATTGGGATCAGTCTGGTGAACTAAACAGCTTCCAAGCAAACAGTCCTGTGCATCATGTTTATCAGCTTCTTGTCTAGTCCTGACTCTATTTGTTTTGTCATGTGTCCCTGGAGCAGTTTTTCTTTTGGGTGAAATCTGCATCATGATTGGGGCTATTATTTACCTTTATTTTACTAGGCAAGTCAGTTAAGAACAAATTCTTATTTACAATGACGGTCTAGGAACAGTGGGTTAACTGCCTTGTTCAGGGGCAGAACGACAGATTTTTACCTTGTCAGCTCGGGGATTTGATCTTGCAACCTTTCGGTTACTAGTCCAACGCTCTAACCACTAGGCTACCTGCCGCCCCACGTATATGAGACGGGCTACACGAGACGGGCTACACGAGACGGACTACACCAGACGGGCTACACCAGACGGGCTACACCAGACGGGCTACACGAGACGGGCTACACGAGACGGGCTACACGAGACGGGCTACACAATACGGGCTACACCAGACGGGCTACACCAGACGGGCTACACCAGACGGGCTACACCAGGAGACGGGCTACACCAGACGGGCTACACCAGACGGGCTACAGGAGACGGGCTACACCAGACGGGCTACAGGAGACGGGCACCAGGAGACGGGCTACACCAGACGGGCTACACCAGACGGGCTACAGGAGACGGGCTACACCAGACGGGCTACAGGAGACGGGCTACACCAGACGGGCTACAGGAGACGGGCACCAGGAGATGGGCTACACCAGACGGGCTACACCAGACGGGCTACACCAGACGGGCTACACCAGACGGGCTACAGGAGACGGGCTACAGGAGACGGGCACCAGGAGACGGGCTACACCAGACGGGCTACACCAGACGGGCTACACGAGACGGGCTACACGAGACGGGCTACAGGAGACGGGCTACACCAGACGGGCTACACCAGACGGGCTACAGGAGACGGGCTACACCAGACGGGCTACAGGAGACGGGCTACACCAGACGGGCTACACCAGACGGGCTACACCAGACGGGCTACACGAGACGGGCTACACCAGACGGGATACAGGAGACGGGCTACACCAGACGGGCTACAGGAGACGGGCACCAGGAGACGGGCTACACCAGACGGGCTACAGGAGACTGGCTACAGGAGACGGGCTACACCAGACGGGCTACACGAGACGGGCACCAGGAGACGGGCTACAGGAGACGGGCACCAGGAGACGGGCTACACCAGACGGGCACCAGGAGACGGGCACCAGGAGACGGGCTACACCAGACGGGCTACACCAGACGGGCTACAGGAGACGGGCACCAGGAGACGGGCTACACCAGACGGGCTACAGGAGACGGGCTACACCAGACGGGCTACAGGAGACGGGCACCAGGAGACGGGCTACACCAGACGGGCTACAGGAGACGGGCTACAGGAGACGGGCTACACCAGACGGGCTACAGGAGACGGGCTACACCAGACGGGCTACAGGAGACGGGCACCAGGAGACGGGCTACAGGAGATGGGCACCAGGAGACGGGCTACACCAGACGGGCTACAGGAGACGGGCACCAGGAGACGGGCTACACCAGACGGGCTACAGGAGACTGGCTACAGGAGACGGGCTACACCAGACGGGCTACACGAGACGGGCTACAGGAGACGGGCTACACCAGACGGGCTACAGGAGACTGGCTACAGGAGACGGGCTACACCAGACGGGCTACACGAGACGGGCTACACGAGACGGGCTACACCAGACGGGCTACAGGAGACGGGCACCAGGAGACGGGCTACAGGAGACGGGCTACAGGAGACGGGCTACAGGAGACGGGCTACAGGAGACGGGCTACAGGAGACGGGCTATATGAAACAATTATTTTGTTTCCTAAAGATGCTTGAGAGGTACCACTTTAGCTAGAGTCAATTTTTCAAGTTGATCTAGGCCATGGGCCCGTGGTGAGCATCCCCCTCCTTATACCTCCTCCCCTAGCCCAGTCTCCCCTAGCCCAGTCTCCCCTAGCCCAGTCTCCCCTAGCCCAGTCTACCCCAGCCCAGTCTCCCCTAGCCCAGTCTCCCCTAGCCCAGTCTCCCCAAGCCCATTCTCCCCCAGCCCATTCTCCCCCAGCCCATTCTCCCCCAGCCCATTCTCCCCCAGCCCATTCTCCCCCAGCCCAGTCTCCCCCAGCCCAGTCTCCCCCAGCCCATTCTCCCCCAGCCCATTCTCCCCCAGCCCATTCTCCCCCAGCCCAGTCTCCCCTAGCCCAGTCTCCCCCAGCCCAGTCTCCCCCAGCCCAGTCTCCCCCAGCCCAGTCTCCCCCAGCCCAGTCTCACCCAGCCCAGTCTCCCCCAGCCCAGTCTCCCCCAGCCCATTCTCCCCCAGCCCAGTCTCCCCTAGCCCAGTCTCCCCCAGCCCAGTCTCCCCTAGCCCAGTCTCCCCCAGCCCAGTCTCCCCTAGCCCAGTCTCCCCTAGCCCAGTCTCCCCCAGCCCAGTCTCCCCCAGCCCAGTCTCTCCCAGCCCAGTCTCCCCCAGCCCAGTATCCCCCAGCCCAGTCTCCCCCAGCCCAGTCTCCCCCAGCCCAGTCTCCCCCAGCCCATTCTCCCCCAGCCCAGTCTCCCCTAGCCCAGTCTCCCCTAGCCCAGTCTCCCCTAGCCCAGTCTCCCCTAGCCCAGTCTACCCCAGCCCAGTCTCCCCTAGCCCAGTCTCCCCTAGCCCAGTCTCCCCAAGCCCATTCTCCCCCAGCCCATTCTCCCCCAGCCCATTCTCCCCCAGCCCATTCTCCCCCAGCCCAGTCTCCCCCAGCCCAGTCTCCCCCAGCCCATTCTCCCCCAGCCCATTCTCCCCCAGCCCATTCTCCCCCAGCCCATTCTCCCCCAGCCCAGTCTCCCCTAGCCCAGTCTCCCCCAGCCCAGTCTCCCCTAGCCCAGTCTCTCCTAGCCCAGTCTCCCCAAGCCCATTCTCCCCCAGCCCATTCTCCCCCAGCCCATTCTCCCCCAGCCCATTCTCCCCCAGCCCTGTCTCCCCCAGCCCAGTCTCCCCCAGCCCAGTCTCCCCCCGCCCATTCTCCCCCAGCCCATTCTCCCCCAGCCCATTCTCCCCCAGCCCAGTCTCCCCTAGCCCAGTCTCCCCCAGCCCAGTCTCCCCCAGCCCAGTCTCCCCCAGCCCAGTCTCCCCCAGCCCATTCTCCCCCAGCCCAGTCTCCCCCAGCCCAGTCTCCCCCAGCCCAGTCTCCCCCAGCCCATTCTCCCCCAGCCCAGTCTCCCCTAGCCCAGTCTCCCCCAGCCCATTCTCCCCTAGCCCAGTCTCCCCCAGCCCAGTCTCCCCTAGCCCAGTCTCCCCTAGCCCAGTCTCCCCCAGCCCAGTCTCCCCCAGCCCAGTCTCTCCCAGCCCAGTCTCCCCCAGCCCAGTATCCCCCAGCCCAGTCTCTCCCAGCCCAGTCTCCCCCAGCCCAGTATCCCCCAGCCCAGTCTCCCCCAGCCCAGTCTCCCCCAGCCCAGTCTCCCCCAGCCCAGTCTCCCCCAGCCCATTCTCCCCCAGCCCAGTCTCCCCTAGCCCAGTCTCCCCCAGCCCAGTCTCCCCTAGCCCAGTCTCCCCCAGCCCAGTCTCCCCTAGCCCAGTCTCCCCTAGCCCAGTCTCCCCCAGCCCAGTCTCCCCTAGCCCAGTCTCCCCTAGCCCAGTCTCCCCCAGCCCAGTCTCCCCTAGCCCAGTCTCCCCTAGCCCAGTCTCCCCCAGCCCAGTCTCCCCTAGCCCAGTCTCCCCTAGCCCAGTCTCCCCCAGCCCAGTCTCCCCTAGCCCATAATGAAGTAATGAGTTCTTGGAGCTGTACACTAATTGTTGCTAATTGTCGCTAATGGTTTGGTTCACTTGCTAGTCCATCTGCTCGATGCTGAGTATGTTGTCTGTGTTAAAGGGTCGTAAATTGCCTAATAACCGCATAGGTAAAGGGTAAATAGTGTTGAGAATCTAAACACGATGGAGGAAGAGGGTCAGTGATGGGGAACTGTTTTCTCCTTCACTCTCTGCTGCTTCTGTCTGTCTGTCTGTCTGTCTGTCTGTCTGTCTGTCTGTCTGTCTGTCTGTCTGTCTCTGTCTGTCTGTCTCTGTCTGTCTGTCTCTGTCTGTCTCTGTCTGTCTGTCTCTGTCTGTCTCTGTCTGTCTCTGTCTGTCTCTGTCTGTCTCTGTCTGTCTCTGTCTGTCTCTGTCTGTCTCTGTCTGTCTGTCTGTCTGCCTGTCCCAACTGAAGTCAATGGGATGTATTGGCATGGGAAACATATGTTTACATTGCCAAAGCAAGTTTTTAATGAACAACAACCAAAAATAAACAATAAGAAATTAACAGTAAACATTACACTCACAAGAGTTTCAACAGAATAGCGACATTTCAAATGTTATTTTGAAAATGGGAGAAAATAAATATATATACAGTATATAGATTTATATATATATATATATATATATAGAAAAAGAAACGTCCCTTTTCAGGACCCTGTCTTTCAAAGATAATTCGTAAAAATCCAAATAACTTCACAGATCTTCATTGTAAAGGGTGTAAACACTGTTTCCCATGCTTGTTCAATGAACCATAAACAATTAATGAACATGCACCTGTGGAATGGTCGTTAAGACACTAACAGCTTATAGACGGTAGGCAATTAAGGTCACAGTTATGAAAACTTAGGACACTAAAGAGGCCTTTCTACTGACTCTGAAAAACACCAAAAGAAAGATGCCCAGGGTCCCTGCTCATCTGCGTGAACGTGCCTTAGGCATGCTACAAGGAGGCATGAGGACTGCAGATGTGTCCATGGCAAGAAATTGCAATGTGTTGTACTGTGAGACGCCTAAGACAGCGCTACAGGGAGACAGGGCGGACAGCTGATCTTCCTCGCAGTGGCAGACCACGTGTAACAACAGCTGCACAGGGTCGGTACATCTGAACATCACACCTGCGGGACAGGTACAGGATGGCAACAACTGCCCGAGTTACAACCAGAAATGCACAATCCCTCCATCAGTGCTCAGAGAGGCTGGACTTAGGGCTTGTGGGCCTGTTGTAAGGCAGGTCCTCACCAGATATCACCGGCAACAATGTCGCCTATGGGCACAAACCCAACGTCGTTGGACCAGACAGGACTGGCAAAAAGTGCTCTTCACTGACGAGACGCGGTTTTGTCTCACCAGGGGTGATGGTCGGATTCGCATTTATCGTTGAAGGAATGAGCGTTACACCAAGGCCTGTACTCGGGAGCGGGATCGATTTGGAGGTGGAGGGTCCGTCATGGTCTGAGGCGGTGTGTCACAGCATCATCGGACTGAGCTTGTTGTCATTACAGGCAATCTCAACGCTGTGCGTTACAGGGAAGACATCCTCCTCCCTCATGTGGTACCCTTCCTGCAGGCTCATCCTGACATGACCCTCCAGCATGACAATGCCACCAGCCGTACTGCTCGTTCTGTGCGTGATTTCCTGCAAGACAGGAATTTCGGTGTTCTGCCCGGATCTCAATCAGATTGAGCACGTCTGGGACCTGATCGGAGGGTGAGGGCCATTCCCCCCAGAAATGTCAGGGAACTTGGTGGAAGAGTGGAGTAACATATCACAGCAAGAACTGGCAAATCTGGTGCAGTCTATGAGGAGGAGATGCACTGCAGTACTTAATGCAGCTGGTGGCCACGCCAGATACTGACTGTTACTTTTGATTTTGACCCCCCTTTGTTCAAGGACACATTATTCAATTTCTGTTAGTCACATGTCTGTGGAACTTGTTCCGTTTATGTATCAGTTGTTGAATCTTGTTATGTTCATACAAATATTTACGCATGTTAATTAAGTTTGCTGAAAATAAACGCAGTTGACAGTGAGAGGACGTTTCTTTTTTTGCTGAGTTTAGGTTTGTGTTCCACTGGTTGCCCTTTTTTTCTGGCAACAACAAATCTTGCTGTGATGGAACATATTTCACCCAATACATAAGGAAGTTTATCAACATTTGACATGCTTTAGAATTCTTTGTGGGTCTGTGTAATCTTTGGGAAATATCTGTCTCTAAAATGGTAAAAAAAAATTGGCAGGAAGTTAGGAAGTGCAGCTCAGTTTCCACCTCATTTTGGGGGCAGTGGCTCCATAGCCTGTCTTCTCTTGAGAGCCAGGTCTGACTACGACGACCGCTCTCAATATCAATGCTATTTTTTGGTATTTTATTAGGATCCCCATTAGCTGTTGCACACGCAGCAGCTACTCTTCCTGGGGTCCACACAGAACATGAAACATGACATACAGAACATCAATGGGCAAGAACAGCTCAAGTACAGAACTAATTTTTTTTTTAAAGACACACGTAGCCTACATATCAATGCATACACACAAACTATCTAAGTCAAATAGGGGAGAGGCGTTGTGCCGTGAGGAAGACTCTACAATATCTGGTTCAATGGAAATGTTTTTACCTAAATCAGGGATTTCCTCGTCGTCTGATTCATTTTTCAGAGTCATCACGGCACAATCATCCTCCAGAAAGTACTTTTTCACGCTGATCTTTGTTGATAGCTTTTTTAATTATTTTTTATTGTGTAAATTCAGGGCAGCCTTAAGAGCAGTTGCAACACTTTTTTCAGTTCTTCATGATATCTTTCAAAAAAAGCATAAAGGTAGAAAGGATTATCCACACAGCTCACGTTATAGACAGAAGCCAGCCCATCCATTATCTCAGCCAGTCATGGCTTATATTTTCCGTGGCTTTACCAACTAGGCTCGTAATTTAACAACTGTATTCATATTTACAGATGGTATACAAGTTTGTTATTAAGGCACATGTTTTCCCCCAAAACATAGCTTTCCTTTAATTTATATAGCGGACCCTCATGACAAATTGAGTCAAAGCTTTTTTTTAAATCAACAAAGCATGAGAATATTTTTATTTGTAATTTTTGGTCAATTAGGGTGAATACGTGATCTGTCGTTTGGTAATTTGGTAAAAAGCCAATTTGTAGATAGAAAATTTTTTTACTACAGAGATATAAAATAAGTGAGAGGAACTTATTCAAGATCTAATGTAATATAACTGGATGGAATAGGGAGAAAAATGCACCAAATTCTTCCTGAATCTCCAAATAATTTGCAGAAAAAGGCGGAGTCATCTATGATTCTCTTAATTATATTTTAAAAGAGGAAGCTAAATATTTTAAGCAGATTATTTATTTTACGTCTCGTGCTCACCCTCTGAATAATGGGTATAAGTAATGTGTAGCAACCCCAGGTGTAAAATAGTAAATAACGGCTACTTCTCAGAGAGTTTTGAATTGTCAAAAGGAGTTAAACAAGGGTGTCCTCTCTCACCATATCTATTCGTTATGGCCTTCGAAATGCTATTAAAATCAGATTGAATAACAACATTAGAGGATAACAATTCTAAGGCTTAACAACAAAGGTGTCCACAAGCTAGATCCCTGCAATGTCGCATTGAAGATAACTTTTGTGGACTCTCTGGACTAAAACCTAATTATAAAAAGTGTGCAATATTACGTATTGGATCTTTAAAAAATACAACTTTTACATTACCCTGCAGTTTACTTATAAAATGGGCTGATGGTGAAGTAGACATACTCGTATTCATATCACAAAAGATATAAATGAGCTCTCCACAATGAATTTCAATAGAAAACTAGTAAAAATAGACAAGATCCTACAACCATGGAGAGGTAATTACCTGTCTATTTATGGAAAAATTGCCCTGATAAACTCCTTAGTCATATCTCAGTTTACTCACTTACTTATGGAGCTGCCTATTCCTGATGATTCGTATTTCAAATCATATGAGCAAAAAATATAAACCAGAGATAAACCAGAGATAAAGTGTACCTATCTATATAATGAATATGAATTGTGTGGGTTGATATTATTAAATATAAAAGCACTAAACCTCTCCCTAAAAGCTTCACTTATACAAACGTTTTACTTGACCCCTAAATGGTTCTGAAGTAGATTAATAGAAAAGGTCATCCATTGTTTAATAAAAAATTGCCTTTTTTCCTTTGTGCAGATTGCCATGTTTCACTTTTATTTTTCAAACAAGCATTGCAGAGCTGGTTACAATTTTTATTTCATCCCCCTGAAAAGATAGAAGAAATATTACAACAAATATTATGCCTGAACTCAATGTGCTGGTTGATAAAAGACCTGTATTTATGGAAAAGATGTTTGAGAAGGGTATTTTGTTTTTAAATTATATTGTAAATTGGAATGGTAGAGTTATGGCTTTATCAGAATTGTATGGGAAGGTCTGCTCAATCCCAGATTACAACCAGTTGATTTAAGCATTACCTTAATAAATGGAAGAGGCAGGTGGCAGTGAGAGGAGGTAGGAGAACTGGTCTGTCTGCCCAATATATAGGATCAAAACTGGAGCAGGAATAAAAAATAGCATAAATAGGAAAGTATACCAGCATTGTTGGGAGATCTGGAGAGACCTGGTCATTCAACTACTAATAATACTAATACTCTTAGTAAAATGATTTATCTTCAACTCACAATCTGTGGATTCTATTCAATTAGATGTCTGGTGGTTTTCTGTTTTCCTTATTTATAAATTATTTATTTAGTTAATTTTGTTGGTTGTTGGTGCATTGGGGGGGGTCTTGGGGTGAGGAATGGAATTATTTTATTTTAATATGATATTTTTTTTCTCAGGGGGGGGACTGTGGTGAGTCATTTAACAGACTCTCTTATCCAGAGTCACTACAGTAGTGAGTCATTTAGCAGACTCTCTGATCCAGAGCCACTACAGTAGTGATTCATTTAACAGACTCTCTGATCCAGAGCCACTACAGTAGTGATTCATTTAACAGACTCTCTGATCCAGAGCCACTACAGTAGTGAGTCATTTAGCAGACTCTCTTATCCAGAGCCACTACAGTAGGGAGTCATTTAGCAGACTCTCTTATCCAGAGCCACTACAGTAGTGAGTCATTTAACAGACTCTCTTATCCAGAGCCACTACAGTAGTGAGTCATTTAGCAGACTCTCTGATCCAGAGCCACTACAGTAGTGAGTCATTTAGCAGATTCTCTTATCCAGACAACCACATATCACAGGCATAAGAAAGGTTTCCATCCAATTGGCAATTATTCGAGAATCTGTTTAAAAAAAAAAAAAAGTGAATTTTCCCACCAGTGGTATGTTTCCACCAAATTGACTTGTTGCAGATAAAAATCAGTGCGTGATGACGTAGTGCAAACAAAATATACTTTTCGCTTAAGATTTCATGTACCGAATAGAAATCTAAAGTTCCATGTGTTTCCATCACATTTTCCACTCTACTGATAGTTTTGTCATAAAAACTTTTGTGTTAAATAGAAAGTGTGCCTCCTCTGGTCTCTAGCCAACAGCTCCCAGATACATTGGGTAGTCTCTGCGGGTTGTCTTGTCTACATGATGATATTATTATGGATGAGAACGAGAATATTTCTCAGCTGCAGAGAGCAGTGGGAGAAATATGGATTCCCCTTTGTACATTTTGTAGAGGGAGAAGGAAAATATTTTGAGTAGGAGCTATGTTGAGAGGTATGGAAAGCACATATCATAATTCAGCACGTGGTAGCTAGCATGTATACATACAGTAGCTTAGTTGGGCCCTGTGATTGATTAGCATCCTGTCCAGGGGTTGTACTTGTACATAAATCTGCCTCACACTACAGAAACAGGAGATAGGCTCCTTCCCTGAGGGCAGTTCTGGCTCGGACAAGGCTACTTGCTTGGACAAGGCTACTTGGTCGGACAAGACTACTTGCTCGGACAGGGCTACTTGCTCGGACAGGGCTACTTGCTCGGACAAGGCTACTTGCTCGGTCAGGGCTACTTGCTCGGACAGGGCTACTTGCTCGGACAGGGCTACTTGCTCGGACAGGACTACTTGCTCGGACAGGGATACTTGCTCGGACAGGGCTACTTGCTCGGACAGGGCTACTTGGTCGGACAGGGCTACTTGGTCGGACAAGGCTACTTGCTCGGACAGGGCTACTTGCTCGGACAGGGCTACTTGCTCGGACAGGGCTACTTGGTCGGACAGGGCTACTTGGTCGGACAGGGCTACTTGCTCGGACAAGACTACTTGCTCGGACAGGGCTACTTGCTCGGACAAGGCTACTTGCTCGGACAAGGCTACTTGGTTTACCTGACCACTACAGTATAAGCAGTTCATTTTTTATTTTATAGCTTTTTTGGGGAACAAACAAGAAAACAAACAGAGACAAAACAATAAAAAAACGTAACAATTACATTTACACAAACATGAATGACATCACACTTGCTCAGATCCACATGTTCCCACCGTATCCCAATGCTGTTTGCAATACTTGTTGTTTCTGTCTGTAGAGCTGTTTCTATATTTTACTAATAAAACATGAGTATGAGCAGTTGTTAACCAAAACATGTGATCAGCTCTGACAAAATGGGGCACAAAGTCCAAAACAAACAAAACTACATTTCATTAAAGTACAGAGCTTCAAAAATGATGTATCACTTGTTGAATCGGAAAACAAATTTTCACAATGTAAACCACTCCTTCACAGGGTGTATTTCATGCCGTGTTTATGACGTGGTTTGTGGTGGGAGGGAATGGGATGTCTCAGAGACCCATCAAAGTCTCACTATTTCAGATAAGCATCTGTTTCACTTCTGTTAAAGGTTGTTTCCCAAATGACACCTTATTCCCTACATAGTGCACTACTTTCTCCAGAGCTCTAGTCAAAAGTAGTGCACTATATAGGGAATAGGGTGCCATTTGGAGCTGGACCCTATAGCTCTGGTCCGTCAGCGTAGCTGCTAACCACGTCATCCTCCCATGTCTTGGCTCCAGATGAACAGTTCGTCTTGGAACAGCATCTCCTGCAAGAGATCTGAGAGACAGAGTGAGTCCCAAATGCTATTCCCTATATAGTTCACTACTTTAGACCAGGGCCCATGGGGAAAATAAATTCCCCTTTTGGGAATAGGGTGCCGTTTGGGACAGGACCCAAGGTTAAGACTGGATGGGCACTTTTTAGAGTGTTCAGAATAACCTGATTCTCCTAGTACGCAGGTCAAACTCATTACTTGTGCTCACCCCATTTTCTGGCCTCCTTTTAAGGTCATACTGGTCTCTACAAACATCTTACGGGCTTTTAGAGCAGACAAATAGTATGATATACAGCTTTAGGTCTGGATCGATGTGTCCACATCGTACAAAACATGAGTCATACTCACTCACCCTGTCTGTTTTCACCAAAGTCATTTCTCCATGAAGAATACATAGACCCCTGTAATATTCCTTTCTCATCAACAATATAAACTAAACTAAAATATTAACATAGAAAAGTGTTGGTCCCATGTTTTCATGAGCTGAAATAAACGATCCCAAAAATGTTCCATGTGCACAAAAAGCTTATTTAATTTTTTTGTGCACAAATTAGTTTACATCCTGTTAGTGAGCATTTCTCCGTTACCAAGATGATCCATCCACCTGACAGGTGTGGCGTATCAAGAAGCTGATGAAAGAGCATGATCTTTACACAGGTGCACCTTGTGCTGGGGGACCATAAAAGGCCACTCTACAATGTGCAGTTTTGTCACACAACACAATACCACAGATGTCTCAAGTTTTGAGGGAGCGTGCAGTTGGATGCTGACTGAAATATTGTCCACCAGAGCTCTTGCCAGAGACTACAATGTTCATTTCATTTCCATAAGCAGCCTCCAATGTTGTTTTAGATCATTTGGTAGTACGTCCAACCGGCCTCAAAACTGCACACCACGTGTCTGATCAATTCTATGCGAAGGAGATGTGTCGCACTGCATGAGGCAAATGGTTGTCATTCTACATGACCAAATGCAACTTTTCAGGGAAATTAGGAACCAATATACAAAGGCAGTTAGGAAAGCAAAGGCTAGCTTTTTCAAAAAGAAATTTGCATCCTGTAGCACAAACTCCACAAAAGTTCTGGACACTGTAAAGTCCATGGAGAATAAAAGCACCTCCTCCCAGCTGCCCACTGCACTGAGGTTAGGAAACACTGTCACCACCGATAAATCCACGATAATTGACAATTTCAATAAGCATTTTTCTACGGCTGGCCATGCTTTTCACCTGGCTACCCCTACCCCGGCCAACAGCTCTGCACCCCCCACAGCAACTTGCCCAAGCCTCCCCCATTTCTCCTTCACCCAAATACAGATAGCTGATGTTCTGAAAGAGCTGCAAAATCATGACCCCTAAAAATCAGCTGGGCTAGATAATCTGGACCCTCTCTTTCTAAAATGATCTGCTGAAGTTGCAACCCCGATTTACTAGACTGTTCAACCTCTCTTTCGTATCGTCTGAGATCCCCAAAGATTGGAAAGCTGCCGCGGTCATCCCCCTATTCAAGGGGGGAGACACTCTAGACTCAAACTGTTATAGACCTATATCCATCCTGCCCTGCCTTTCTAAAATCTGTCAATCACCACGTTCTTATCGGCAGACTCAATAGCCTTGGCTTCTCAAATGACTGCCTCGCCTTGTTCACCAACTAATTCTCAGATAGAGTTCAGTGTGTCAAATCGGAGGGCCTGTTGTCCGGACCTCTGGCAGTCTCTATGGGGGTGCCACAGGGTTCAATTCTTGGGCGACTCTTTTCTCTGTATACATCAATGATGTCGCTCTTGCTGCTGGTGATTCTCTGATCCACCTCTACGCAGGCGACACCATTCTGTATACCTCTGGCCCCTCTTTGGACACTGTGCTAACAAACTTACAAACAAGCTTCAATGCCATACAACACTCCTTCCGTGGCCTCCAACTGCTTTTAAATGCAAGTAAAACTAACTGCATGCTCTTCAACCGATCGCTGCCCGCACCCGCCCACCCAACTAGCATCACTACTCCGGACGGTCCTGACTTAGAATATGTGGACAACTACAAATACCTAGGTGTCTGGTTAGACTGTAAACTCTACTTCCAGACTCACATTATGCCTCACCAATCCAAAATTAAATCTAGAATCGGCTTCCTATTTTGCAACAAAGCCTCCTTCACTCATGCTGCCAAACATACCTTTGTAAAACTGACTATCCTACCAATCCTTGACTTTGGCGATGTCATTTACAAATAGTCTCCAACACTCTACTCATCGAACTGGATGTAGTCTATCACAGTGCCATCCGTTTTGTCACCAAAGCCCAATATATTACACACCACTGCGACCTGTACGCTCTTGTTGGCTGGCCCTCACTACATATTCGTTGCCAAACCCACTGGCTCCAGGTCCTCTATAAGTCTATGCTAGGTAAAGCCCCGCCTTATCTCAGCTCACTGGTCACTATAGCAACACGCACTCTCCAGCAGGTATATTTCACTGGTCACCCCCAAAGCCAACACTTCTTTTGGCCGCCTTTACTTCCAGTTCTCTGCTGCCAATGACTGGAACGAATTGCAAAAATCACTGAAGCTGGAGTCTTATATTTCCCTCTCTTTAAGCATCAGCTGTCAGAGCAGCTTACCGATCACTATACCTGTACACAGCCAATCTGTAAATAGCCCATCCAACTACCTCATCCCCATATTGTTACTTATCCTCTTGCTCTTTTGCACCCCAGTATCTCTACTTGCACATCATCATCTGCACATCTATCGCTCCAGTGTTAATGCTAAATTGTAATTATTTTGCCTCCAATGCCTATTTATTGCCTTACCTCCTTACTCTTCTACATTTGCACTCACTGTACATAGATTTTTCTATTGTGTTATTGACGGTACGTTTGTTTATGTGTAACTCTGTGTTGTTGTTTTTGTCACACTGCTTTGCTTTATCTTGGCCAGGTCGCAGTTGTAAATGAGAACTTGTTCTCAACTGGCCTACCTGGTTAAATAAAGATGAAATAAAAATTGTTTAAAAAATATTGTGATGTAGAGGCACCCGTGAGAAGGCACCCGTGAGAAGGCACCCGTGAGAAGGCACCCGTGAGAAGGCACCCGTGAGAAGCACTCCCTTCTAGATGTGCTGGGTGGTAGCACCTCAATGTTTATTATAAAAGCAGATGGGCGGAGTGTGATAATATATTTTTGCATGATGCTTCCTTGACTAGACTACTGACATTTCGCAAAATTCAAAAGGCAATAAGGCACATTTCCCCTAATAACCAAATTCTCAGTTTTTTGCTTACCGTTTCTCATCTATGTGCTTTTACGAAGAAAAAATACTTGTAGTCTATGAGGATTCTAAGTTTATATTATAATACATCCATCTCAACAACAAATGGGTGACAATGGTGGTCATGACAAATGGTTGTATTGTGTTATGGCTGATTTGTGTCGCAGTCCATTTAAACAGTTGGCTCATCGTTCAATGGTTGGGAGATTTAATCCCAAATGGGCCAAATCTATATTTTTTTCAAATCCTTTATTTACAATATTCATCCCATGCCCACATATTTCTAATTATGAAAAACATACTGTAGCTGTGAGAGAGGTCACCCTGGTAGTAGTTGTAGGTTTTTAAACAGTACCCAAGACCAATCTGAGTTCATTTGACCATTGGTAAATACTGCAATACGGGTTGGCTAGAAGTGAGCCCCTAATCTTCATTTTCAAAGTGATGATTTCACTTTTCTTCCCAAAAAAACACCGCAATAAATGTGAGTCCACATTTCAAAGAAAGTATTTGCACGCCACGGGGGATTCGAATTTACACCGCAAGTGGAAATAGATGTCAGGAACTCAGAGCCTTACCACTGTGAACTAACTGTCCAGAGCCTTATCACTGTGAACTAACTGTCCAGAGCCTTATCACTGTGAACTAACTGTCCAGAGCCTTATCACTGTGAACTAACTGTCCAGAGCCTTACCACTGTGATCTAACTGTCCAGAGCCTTACCACTGTGAACTAACTGTCCAGAGCCTTATCACTGTGAACTAACTGTCCAGGGCCTTATCACTGTGAACTAACTGTCCAGAGCCTTATCACTGTGAACTAACTGTCCAGAGCCTTACCACTGTCAACTAACTGTCCAGAGCCTTACCACTGTCAACTAACTGTCCAGAGCCTTATCACTGTGAACTAACTGTCCAGAGCCTTATCACTGTGAGCTAACTGTCCAGAGCCTTACCACTGTGAACTAACTGTCCAGAGCCTTATCACTGTGAGCTAACTGTCCAGAGCCTTACCACTGTGAACTAACTATCCAGAGCCTTACCACTGTGAACTAACTGTCCAGAGCCTTATCACTGTGAACTAACTGTCCAGGGCCTTATCACTGTGAACTAACTGTCCAGAGTCTTACCACTGTGAACTAACTGTCCAGAGCCTTACCACTGTGAACTACCTGTCCAGAGTCTTACCACTGTGAACTAACTGTCCAGAGCCTTACCACTGTGAACTAACTGTCCAGAGTCTTACCACTGTGAACTAACTGTCCAGAGCCTTACCACTGTGAACTAACTGTCCAGAGCCTTATCACTGTGAACTATCTGCCCAGAGCAATATGTGCTGCTATGGACATAATTTTATTATCACAGCGTGCCAGTGGACTTCTGGTAAGTTTGCTTTAGTAAGAAAGTGTTGGGATCAGGTACAACTCTTTTACCCACTCCAATATGAATATTTATGAGCAATTCTCCCCACCCACAACTTCTCACCTGAATGCATTTTGCCAAAAAATGTAAAGGGTTGGGCAAAGACTGAAATTGGGGTTGAGAGTTAACCAATCTCTTCGAAAAAAGAATTACTGAACTCAAGAAGTAAAAATAACTGATATTGGCACAAGATGTAATGTTGGAACTTAACTAACAAAATTATAGTTAAAGAAAATGTATGCTTAATCCAGGTTAAAGTAATGTAAAGAATGTATTACACAAATGACAAAATTCACAAATCCTGCAGCACAACGGCAGAGTCATGTCTTCAGTATAAAACTAACAAATCCTGCAGCACAACGGCAGAGTCATGTCTTCAGTATAAAACTAACAAATCCTGCAGCACAACGGCAGAGTCATGTCTTCAGTATAAAACTAACAAATCCTGCAGCACAACGGCAGAGTCATGTCTTCAGTATAAAACTAACAAATCCTGCAGCACAACGGCAGAGTCATGTCTTCAGTATAAAACTAACAAATCCTGCAGCACAACGGCAGAGTCATGTCTTCAGTATAAAACTAACAGTGACTCTATAATGCATGTCTTCTGGGAATGCTATAAAGTCCAACAGTTATGGGCAGAGTTAGAAAGGTTGGCTGTCAGAAGTTTTACAATGTAAATGTACTTTTTAATCCGTCTGTTTGTATATTTCCAGACATTATACATGAGGGTGCAGTGAGATACCCGATGGGTTGGACGAAACTTTTCTCGTAAATCATCCTGAAAAAACATATTCAGTAGCAGTCCAGGGTTTTTCTTTATTTTTTATTATTTTCTACATTGTAGAATAATAGTGAAGACATCAAAACTATGAAATAACACATATGGAATCATGTAGAAACCAAAAACAGTTTTAAACAAATCAAAATGTATTTTATATTTGAGATTCTTCAATGTAGCCACCCTTTGCCTTGATGACGGCTTTGCACACTCTTGGCAATCTCTTAACCAGCTTCATGAGGTAGTCACCTGGAATGCATTTCATTTAACAGGTGTGCCTTGTTAAACGTTAATTTGTGGAATTTCTTTCCTTCTTAAAGCATTTAAGCCAATCAGTTGTGTTGTGACAACATATGGGTGGTATACAGAAGATAGCCCTATTTGGTAAAAGACCAAGTCCATATTATGGCAAGAACAGCTCAAATAAGCAAAGAGAAATTACAGTCCATCATTACTTTAAGACATGAAGGTCCGTCAATCCGGAAAATGTCAAGAACTTTGAAAGTTTCTTCTTGTGCAGTTGCAAAAACCATCAAGCGCTGTGATGAAACTGGCTCTCATGACGACCATTACAGGAAAGGAAGACCCAGAGTTACCTCTGCTGCAGAGGATAAGTTCATTAGAGTTACCAGCCTCAGAAATTGCAGCCGAAATAAATGCTTCACAGAGTTCAAGTAACAGACACATCTCAACATCAACTGTTCAGAGGAGACTGTGTGAATCAGGTCTTCGTGGTCGAATTGCTGCAAAGAAACCACTACTAAAGGACACCAATAATAAGAAGAGACTTGCTTGGGCCAAGATACACGAGCAATGGACATTAGACCGGTGGAAATCTGTCCTTTGGTCTGATGAGTCCAAATTTGAGATTTTTGGTTCCAACCGCCGTGTCTTTGTGAGACGCAGAGTAGGTGAACGAATGATCTCCGCATGTGTAGTTCCCACCATGAAGCATGGAGGAGGAGGTGTGATGGTGTGGGGGTGCTTTGCTGGTGACCCTGTCAGTGATTTATTTAGAATTCAAGGAACACTTAACCAGCATGGCTACCACAGCATTCTGCACCGATACGCCATCCCATCTGTTTTGTGCTTAGTGGGACTAATTTGTTTTTTCAACAGGACAATGACCCAACACACCTCCAGGCTGTGTAAGGGATATTTTACCAAGAAGGAGAGTGATGGAGTGCTGCATCAGAAGACCTATCCAAACTTCAACCCTCCATCGTCCACACAATGGAGAGGTCCAGTGCTTTATTATCTAGATGTTGAAAGTGTGTTGGCGAACGAGAGAAACAAAATGGTGCCGTTTGAGACATTGTGGTAGAGTGTGTTAACGGACTTAGGAGATGGGGTGTGAGCAGATGGGTCTGGACACGGGTGATGATGTGGGTGTTTGTGTGCATCTTTATGTTGTCACTTGTATGTCAATGTTTTATATTTAAAAAAAATATCTATATAATAATTTGAATATGAATATTCTCCTAACCTTCCAAAAACTGGACACACAGCATTAATATTGGATATTCTGAGAACATGGTGATCACGTTCTGGGTATGTTCTGTGTTATATTGGTAATCACCTTCTGGGTATGTTCTGTGTTATATTAAGGGAATGCTCTCCTACTGTAACTCTAACGACAAAACATGCTTAAAAAAGTTCTCAGAAGGTTTTTCCTAACATAGATAGAATGTTCCCCTAACTGATGGAATGTTCCCCTAACTGATGGAATGTTCCCCTAACTGATGGAATGTTCCCCTAACTGATGGAATGTTCCCCTAACTGATGGAATGTTCCCCTAACTGATGGAAAGCTGGACACACTTGAGGGGAACATTACACAAATGTTCTCTCTGCCTAGAATTGTTAGCTGGGATGGGCCCTGGACAAAAGTAGTGAACTATATGCCATGTGGGATGCCACCTTCCCCTGTGTTCCCTGGTTGTGACAGGAACAAGTCATTAAACCGAGACCTTTCCCTGTGTTCCCTGGTTGTTACAGGAACAAGTCATTAAACTGAGACCTTTCCCTGTGTTCCCTGGTTGTGACAGGAACAAGTCATTAAACCGAGACTTTTCCCTGTGTTCCCTGGTTGTGACAGGAACAAGTCATTAAACTGAGACTTTCCCCTGTGTTCCCTGGTTGTGTCAGGAACAAGTCATTAAACCGAGACCTTTCCCTGTGTTCCCTGGTTGTGACAGGAACAAGTCATTAAACTGAGACTTTCCCCTGTGTTCCCTGGTTGTGACAGGAACAAGTCATTAAACCGAGACCTTTCCCTGTGTTCCCTGGTTGTGACAGGAACAAGTCATTAAACTGAGACTTTCCCCTGTGTTCCCTGGTTGTGACAGGAACAAGTCATTAAACCGAGACCTTCCCCTGTGTTCCCTGGTTGTGACAGGAACAAGTCATTAAACTGAAACTTTCCCCTGTGTTCCCTGGTTGTGACAGGAACAAGTAATTAAACTGAGACTTTTCCCTGTGTTCCCTGGTTGTGACAGGAACAAGTCATTAAACTGAGACTTTTCCCTGTGTTCCCTGGTCGTGACAGGAACAAGTCATTAAACTGAGACTTTTCCCTGTGTTCCCTGGTCGTGACAGGAACAAGTCATTATACTCAGACCCATTGTGAGCTATCCCCCCACTTTGTTTCAGTGTGTTCATCTGAGCAGTCTTCGGTTTATTTTATTTCAGACTCTTTTTCACCCCTGTGCTCTGAGGTCAGGCTCGGCAGTCAGCACGGTCGTGGTGAGCTCCAGGCAACAGGGCAGGAGGTCTGGCGGGTCTGGACGGTCAGGATGGTCAGGATGGTCCGGCAGGCCTGGTGGGTCAGGATGGTCAGGATGGTCCGGCAGGCCTGGATTGTCAGGATGGTCCGGCAGGCCTGGGCGGTCGGGATGGTCCGGCAGGCCTGGACGGTCAGGATGGTCCGGCAGGCCTGGATGGTCAGGATGGTCCGGCAGGCTTGGTCGGTCAGGATGGTCCGGCAGGCCTGGATGGTCAGGATGGTCCGGCAGGCTTGGTCGGTCAGGATGGGTGGCTGGAAGGATTCAGACACAGTCAGAGAGCTGTGGGCAAGAGGAGAGGATGGCAGCAGACCTGTGGTAGAGAAGACTGGCCTACTGTCTGTCTCTCCAGCTGTCCACCCGTCCCTTCGTTGCTCTCTCTGTCTCTCTCCCTCCCTCTCATCGTTGTGGAAAGGGAGAGATGATGGATGAGGAGGACAGAGTGTTTGTCTTTCATCCCACCTGACCATGATCCCATTGCTGCATACACACACACACACACACACACACACACACACACACACACACACACACACACACACACACACACACACACACACACACACACACACACACACACACACACACACACACACACACACACACACACGCAGTGGAAAGGTGTGAAATACAGACAGTATTACAACTGTTTCTAGACTGTATGCTCCAGTTTAGGATCAGTGGCAAGACAGTCTGCACCACGTACATGGGAGTGTCTTCTGTTTATTCACACACACACACACACACACACACACACACACACACACACACACACACACACACACACACACACACACACACACACACACACACACACACACACACACACACACACACAGTTTTGTACAACTAACCTTGTGGGGACACACAGTTCAGTCCCATTTAACATCATATTTTCCCTAACCACACACACACACACACACACACACACACACACAACCTCCTGTCGCTTCCTTTGACTGCCCCACGTACAGGTCAGTTTGTTTTGTTTATTCATGTGTGGTGGTGTAGAGAGACAGGGTCCCAAATGGCACACTATTCCCTATATAGTGCACTACTTTAGACCAGAGCCCTATTCCCTATGTAGTGCACTACTATGACCCACAGCTGAGGAGACAGAATGATACATAGTAAAAATCTCAGGTTAAAATGTTCCATTTAAACATGGTTCTTTCTCAATTAGCAGTGTCGTTTCTCACTGGGAACAAACTGCTTTCTATCATCGTTGTTTCAATGTAACTTGTCCAACGTATTATGACATGGAATCTACGTGGAAAATAAATTGGATTTGAGAAAAAAAAAGTTATCAACTGTTGTTGTTTTGAGGGGGGAATTTAAACCACAGGACTATCAGGGGGGTGAAAAACTATAAGCTCGGCAGCACCTCCTACAGGAGAGTTGATGTATCTACTGCTATTCATTCAGTCTCCCATCCAGCGTTTTAACCAAGCCCTGCTTAGCGTTGACATTTGTCACTGACTACTAAGTGCTATCGTGAGAATGATTATTGAGAGATCTCTTAGTAACGAAATACTATATTCACTTTTGCTATTGAAATCATTAACAGAGCAAACTAAATGTAACTATAGTGTATACGCCATACCTCATTAATGAGACTATTTAGGCCTGTATACTGTAGCATTTACAAAGTCATCAACAGTTATTTATTGAATTCAATCCAGGGTTCAACTAGACATAGACAATACACATAGGCCTAGGTTTTAAAGGTTGGTTCATTTCAAATGAATGAATTATTTATACGTTTTTAGTAGAAAAAGAGGCTCCACAACACGCTTTATACAGTTCTTCAAGGAATGGAGACTCAGAGAATCCCAAGTCACAGAGAGCTTGGTGAGAGAGCTTGGTGAGAGAGCTTGGTGAGAGGGGTTGGTGAGAGGGGTTGGTGAGAGGGGTTGGTGAGAGGGGTTGGTGAGAGAGCTTGGTGAGAGGGCTTGGTGAGAGGGCTTGGTGAGAGGGGTTGGTGAGAGGGGTTGGTGAGAGGGCTTGGTGAGAGGGGTTGGTGAGAGGGCTTGGTGAGAGGGGTTGGTGAGAGGGGTTGGTGAGAGGGCTTGGTGAGAGGGCTTGGTGAGAGGGCTTGGTGAGAGGGGTTGGTGAGAGGGGTTGGTGAGAGGGCTTGGTTGAGAGGGGTTGGTGAGAGGGCTTGGTGAGAGGGCTTGGTGAGAGGGCTTGGTGAGAGGGCTTGGTGAGAGAGCTTGGTGAGAGAGCTTGGTGAGAGAGCTTGGTGAGAGAGCTTGGTGAGAGAGCTTGGTGAGAGAGCTTGGTGAGAGAGCTTGGTGAGAGAGCTTGGTGAGAGAGCTTGGTGAGAGAGCTTGGTGAGAGAGCTTGGTGAGAGGGCTTGGTGAGAGAGCTTGGTGAGAGGGCTTGGTGAGAGAGCTTGGTGAGAGAGCTTGGTGAGAGGGGTTGGTGAGAGGGCTTGGTGAGAGGGGTTGGTGAGAGGGGTTGGTGAGAGGTAGGGTGAGAGGGGTTGGTGAGAGGGCTTGGTGAGAGGGATTGGTGAGAGAGCTTGGTGAGAGAGCTTGGTGAGAGAGCTTGGTGAGAGGGCTTGGTGAGAGAGCTTGGTGAGAGAGCTTGGTGAGAGAGCTTGGTGAGAGAGCTTGGTGAGAGAGCTTGGTGAGAGAGCTTGGTGAGAGAGCTTGGTGAGAGAGCTTGGTGAGAGGGCTTGGTGAGAGAGCTTGGTGAGAGAGCTTGGTGAGAGGGGTTGGTGAGAGGGCTTGGTGAGAGGGGTTGGTGAGAGGGGTTGGTGAGAGGGCTTGGTGAGAGGGGTTGGTGAGAGGGCTTGGTGAGAGGACTTGGTGAGAGGGGTTGGTGAGAGGGGTTGGTGAGAGGGCTTGGTTGAGAGGGGTTGGTGAGAGGGGTTGGTGAGAGGGCTTGGTGAGAGGGCTTGGTGAGAGGGCTTGGTGAGAGGGCTTGGTGAGAGGGCTTGGTGAGAGGGGTTGGTGAGAGAGCTTGGTGAGAGGGGTTGGTGAGAGGGGTTGGTGAGAGGGCTTGGTGAGAGGGCTTGGTGAGAGGGCTTGGTGAGAGGGCTTGGTGAGAGGGGTTGGTGAGAGGGGTTGGTGAGAGGGCTTGGTGAGAGGGCTTGGTGAGAGGGCTTGGTGAGAGGGCTTGGTGAGAGGGCTTGGTGAGAGGGGTTGGTGAGAGGGGTTGGTTGAGAGGGGTTGGTTTAGAGGGCTTGGTGAGAGGGGTTGGTGAGAGGGGTTGGTTGAGAGGGGTTGGTTTAGAGGGCTTGGTGAGAGGGGTTGGTTGAGAGGGGTTGGTGAGAGGGGTTGGTTGAGAGGGGTTGGTTTAGAGGGCTTGGTGAGAGGGGTTGGTGAGAGGGGTTGGTTGAGAGGGGTTGGTTTAGAGGGCTTGGTGAGAGGGGTTGGTTGAGAGGGCTTGGTGAGGGGGGTTGGTTGAGAGGGCTTGGTGAGAGGGGTTGGTTGAGGGGGCTTGGTTGAGGGCTTTGTGAGAGGGCTTGGTGAGAGGGCTTGGTGAGAGGGCTTGGTGAGAGGGCTTAGTTGAGAGGGGTTGGTGAGAGGGCTTGGTTGAGAGGGTTGGTTGAGAGGGCTTGGTGAGAGGGATTGTTGAGAGTGGTTGTTGAGAGGGCTTGGTGAGAGGGCTTGGTTGAGAGAGCTTGAGAAAAATTCGGCCTCTTTCTAGAGCCCACAAGAAGGACCACCTTCCTGTTCAAAGGAGCACAGCACAACAATGTGAGTCCAAAAATGTCTTGATTGCTTTTGCTTAAATGATGTAATATCCCAGGGAGATGTGTATACTGTAGTTAATAAAGTAATACTAAGTGTATGTTGTGTAGTAGCTGTTAGTGGCCCTTGTGCCTCACCCTAATAATTTGCTCCCTTTCCCCCTCATCACCAAGCCTACTGTTCTGACTTGGCGGTGCACATTTAGCCTATAGCCTGTTTTAGAGAAATGCAATCAAATATTGTAAGAGCTTTCATTGTCTGCTCATATGCCCCCTTTATTTATGCTACGGTTCTGACCTAGTGTACAGCGAGAATACTGTAAGAACGGCCCATGTTCTGAATTCTGTCGCTGTACATTTAAAAAGTGCTGAACAAATAGTTATATTGACTACATCCGTCCTAGCTCGCTTATTAATGTCGTAATCAAAATTACGGTATCACATTTCAGGTATGACCCAGATGCAGACAGTGTCGAAGAAACAAAAGTTTATTTTTAATACAGGGGCAGGCAAACAGGTCAAATGCAGGCAGGGGTCAATAGTCCAGAGAGGGTGCAAAGGGTACAGAACGGCAGGCAGTCTCAGGGTCAGGGCAGGCAGAACGGTCAAAACCAGGAAGGACTAGAAACAGGCAGGAGCAGGGGAACAAACGATGGTAGGTTTCACAAACAAAATTAACTGACAACAGACAAACAGAGACCACAGAAATAAATACACAGGGGATAATGGGGAAGATGGGCGACACCTGGAGGGGGGTGGAGACAAGCACACAGGTAAGACAGGTAAAACAGATCAGGTTGTGACATACAGATTGCCTTTTATCCCCTCGTCGTCACCTTAAGCTGTGACAATGTGCGCTGAGAGTCAGGAAGCAAGTTCAGGGAGTGTTTTAATAAATTAAAAATAACACAAGACACTCGAGGGCAGGTAATCAAGGAAGTGATGGAGTCCAGGTGAGTGATGACGCGCAGGTGCGTGTAACGATGGTGACAGGTGTGCGCCATAATGAGCAGCCTAGAGGCCGGAGAGGAAGCACACGTGACATATGCCATAGTTTGTACACCTCAATTGTCAGTAGAAACCACATTTGTTTAAGCAAGTATCATGGCAAGCATATCAGCTACAGTGTGTTTTTTAAATGAGGCTGTTTCGCTGCCAGACAAGGCTCCGCTGATAGCCAGGTGTAGCAGTGGTAAGATGTTGGGTAGGGGGTCGGTGATATGATCCTTGACTAGTCTCTCAAAGCACTTCATGATGAGAGAAGTGAGTCCTACGAAGCGATAGTCATTTAGTTCAGTTACCCTGGCTTTCTTGGGAACAGGAACATCTTGAAGCCATCTTGAAGCCTGTGGGGACAGCTTGACTGGGATAGGGAGAAATTGAATATGTCCGTAAACACACCAGCCAGCTGGTCTGTGCAAGCTCTGAGGACGCGGATAGGGATATCGTCTGGGCCGGCAGCCTTGTGATGCTTAACAGGTTTAAATGTTTTACCTACGTCGGCCACGGAGAAGGAGAGCCCACAGTCTTTGGTAGCGGGCCGCGTCGGTGGCACTGTATTGTCCTCAAAGCGGGCAAAGAAGTTGTTTAGTTTGTCTGGAAGCAAGACGTCAATGTCCGCGACGGGGCTGGTTTTCTTTTTGTAATCCACGATTGTCTGTAAACCCTGTCACATACGTCTCGTGTTTGAGCCGTTGAATTGCGACTCCACTTTGTCTCTATACTGACACTTTGCCTGTTTGATTGCCTTACGGAGGGAATAACTACGCTGTTTGTATTCGGCCATATTCCCAGTCACCTTGCCATGGTTAAATGTGGTGGTACGTTCAGTTTTGAGGTGTACTGTCAGTGCATCACTGAGGCTTTTGCCTGTATTCTCAGTGGTTAGGCTTACCTGGCCTGTTGAGTCCACACACAAATACACATGCACGCACACACAAAATGGATTCTACATATGTTGCCCTAAGTCAACCCCTCATTGTCATGCTACATTGGATTCTATGACATAGGGAGTACCGAGATTTTGTCCACTCTTCACTACAGACTGAACTACAACAGATTCTGTGTCCGAAATGGCGCCCTATTCAGACCCTTGTCAACAGTACTGCACTCTATAGAGAATATGGTGACATTTGGGATGCAGCTGTAGAGAAGAAGCCTCGTGTCCCTCTGTAGCCTCTGGGCTCGCCTCTCACCTTAAATGACATGGTGATAGAAGAGAACCGAGACAGACAGACCACTCCGTGGTTCGAGGAGAAGAGAGTTAGGGTCCACTGACTTCCACAGTAAACTAGAACTGTAGACAGGAGTGGTTCTTCTGTTATTCTGTTCCTCTTTTAGATTGTGTCCTGTATGAGATCCTATTCCCGTTTATAGTCCACTACGTTTAACCATAGCCCTTTAGGCCCTGGTCAAAAGTAGTGCACTACAGTCTTATAAAAAAGGTTTCCAAAAGGGTTATTTCGGCTGTCCCCATAGGAGAATCCTTTTTGGCTCCAGGTAGAACCTTTTTTGGTTCCATGTAGAACTCTCTATGGAAAGGGTTATAGATGGAACCCAAAAGGGTTCTACCTGGAACCAAGTAGGGTTCTTCAAATGGTTCTCCTATGGGGACAGGGGAAGAACCCTGATAGGTTCTAGATAGCACCTTTTTTTTCTAAGAGTATATATAAGAAATAGTGCACTATTTGGGGCGAAGCTTCTAGAGTGACCTTGCCAAGAGGTCCAGCAGCGAGCAGAGCATAGCTGCCATGGTTCCATATGGAAGGAGCCGACATTATTGTTTGTTGTTATAATGTCTCAATGCGTAGAGAGAGGTCCTCTCACCCGACGCGTGATAAGTGTTCTGTGTTGCTATTAGGCCCGACAGGTTCTGACTGGAGAGACAGGTTCTGACTGGAACTCCCTCACACACGACACGACTCAAGTTGAGCTCTTTTTCCAGGGCAGCGGTGAAACATCACGGCCCGTATCCTCTGGGATTGGCTGATGAGTTCTGTGGGGATCTCCTGAGGGCGAAGATTCATTTTCTGTTGGATTTAACCAGAAACATGACTGGGCCCGGAAAGTAGCACATAACGATAATAATCATGAATTTCATTTTTATAGCACTTTTTCAAGTGCTCAGGCAAAGCACTTTGCTTCAGAAGGGGTAGGGTTAGGGTAGGGTAGGGTAGGGTAGGGTAGGGTAGGGTAGGGTGGGGTTAGGTTAGGGTTGGGTTAGGGTAGGGTTAGGGTAGGGTAGGGTTAGGGTAGGGTAGGGTTAGGTTAGGGTAGGGTAGGGTAGGGTTAGGGATCAGGTTAGCATTAGGGTTAAGGGTAGGTTTATTAAGATGGTTTCTGTTTATGCTGATACCAAACCGTGGGTTGCAACTTTCTGCCCTGTTTCTATATTTTACATCAGACCGGTCTGGAGAGGGTGAGAGAACATGAAAGGCCGAGAGCTCCGAGGGGTCACCCACGACAGTTCAACAACGGGAGGAACACAATTGTTGATAAAGTGCTGAGGGTAAAGTTAGGGGTAGGGTTAGGTTAGGGGTTGGGTTAGGTTAGGGGTTGGGTTAGGTTAGGGGTAGGGTTAGGTTAGGGGTTGGGTTAAGTTAGGGGTAGGGTTAAGTTAGGGGTAGGGTTAGGTTAGGGGTTGGGTTAAGTTAGGGGTAGGGTTAAGTTAGGGGTTGGGTTGGGTTGGGTTAAGTTAGGGGTTGGGTTAAGTTAGGGGTAAGGTTAGGGGTAGGGTTAAGTTAGGGGTTGGGTTAAGTTAGGGGTAGGGTTAAGTTAGGGGTAGGGTTAGGTTAGGGGTAGGGTTAGGTTAGGGGTTGGGTTGGGTTGGGTTAAGTTAGGGGTTGGGTTAAGTTAGGGGTAGGGTTAGGTTAGGGGTAGGGTTAGGTTAGGGGTTGGGTTGGGTTGGGTTAAGTTAGGGGTTGGGTTAAGTTAGGGGTAGGGTTAGGTTAGGGGTAGGGTTAGGTTAGGGGTAGGGTTAGGTTAGGGGTAGGGTTGGGTTAAGTTAGGGGTAGGGTTAAGTTAGGGGTAGGGTTAGCTTAGGGGTAGGGTTAGGTTAGGGGTAGGGTTAGGTTAGGGGTTGGGTTAGGTTAGGGGTTGGGTTAAGTTAGGGGTAGGGTTAGGTTAGGGGTTGGGTTAGGTTAGTGGTAGGGTTAGGTTAGGGGTTGGGTTAGGTTAGGGGTTGGGTTGGGTTAGGGGTTGGGTTAGGTTAGGTTAGGTTAGGGGTTGGGTTAGGTTAGGGGTTGGGTTAGGTTAGGGGTTGGGTTAGGTTAGGGGTTGGGTTAGGTTAGGGGTTGGGTTAAGTTAGGGGTAGGGTTAGGTTAGGGGTTGGGTTAGGTTAGTGGTAGGGTTAGGTTAGGGGTTGGGTTAGGTTAGGGGTTGGGTTGGGTTAGGTTAGGGGTTGGGTTAAGTTAGGGGTAGGGTTAAGTTAGGGGTAGGGTTAGCTTAGGGGTAGGGTTAGGTTAGGGGTAGGGTTAGGTTAGGGGTTGGGTTAGGTTAGGGGTTGGGTTAAGTTAGGGGTAGGGTTAGGTTAGGGGTTGGGTTAGGTTAGTGGTAGGGTTAGGTTAGGGGTTGGGTTAGGTTAGGGGTAGGGTTAGGTTAAGGGTAGGGTTAAGTTAGGGGTTGGGTTAAGTTAGGGGTTGGGTTAGGTTAGGGGTAGGGTTAGGTTAGGGGTTGGGTTAGGTTAGGGGTAGGGTTAGGTTAAGGGTAGGGTTAAGTTAGGGGTTGGGTTAGGTTAGGGGTTGGGTTAGGTTAGGGGTTAGGTTAGGTTAAGTTAGGGGTTGGGTTGGGTTAGGTTAGGGGTTGGGTTAGGTTAGGGGTAGGGTTAGGGTTAGGGGTTAGGTTAGGGGTAGGGTTAGGTTAGGGGTAGGGTTAGGTTAGGGGTTGGGTTAGGTTAGGGGTTGGGTTAGGTTAAGGGTAGGGTAGAGTTAAGTTAGGGGTTGGGTTAGGGGTTGGGTTAGGTTAAGGGTAGGGTTAGGTTAGGGGTTGGGTTAGGTTAAGGGTAGGGTAGAGTTAAGTTAGGGGTTGGGTTAGGGGTTGGGTTAGGTTAAGGGTAGGGTTAGGTTAGGGGTTGGGTTAGGTTAGGGGTTGGGTTAGGTTAGGGGTAGGGTTAGGTTAGGGGTTGGGTTAAGTTAGGGGTAGGGTTAAGTTAGGGGTTGGGTTAAGTTAGGGGTAGGGGTAGGGTTAGGTTAGGGGTTGGGTTGGGTTAAGTTAGGGGTAGGGTTAGGGTTAGGTTAGGGGTAGGGTTAGGTTAGGGGTAGGGTTAGGTTAGGGGTAGGGTTAGGTTAGGGGTTGGGTTGGGTTAGGTTAGGGGTTGGGTTAAATTAGGGGTAGGGTTAGGTTAGGGGTTGGGTTAGGGGTTGGGTTAGGTTAGGGGTAGGGTTAGGTTAGGGGTTGGGTTAGGTTAGGGGTAGGGTTAGGTTAGGTTAGGGGTTGGGTTAGGTTAAGGGTAGGGTTAAGTTAGGGGTTGGGTTAAGTTAGGGGTTGGGTTAGGTTAGGGGTAGGGTTAGGTTAGGGGTAGGGTTAGGTTAGGGGTTGGGTTAAGTTAGGGGTTGGGTTAGGTTAGGGGTAGGGTTAGGTTAGGGGTAGGGTTAGGTTAGGGGTTGGGTTAGGTTAGGTTAGGGGTTGGGTTGGGTTGGGTTAGGTTAGGGGTTGGGTTAGGTTAAGGGTAGGGTTAAGTTAGGGGTTGGGTTAAGTTAGGGGTTGGGTTAGGTTAGGGGTAGGGTTAGGGTTAGGTTAGGGGTAGGGTTAGGTTAGGGGTTGGGTTAGGTTAGGGGTTAGGTTAGGTTAGGGGTTGTGTTAGGGGTTGGGTTAGGTTAGGGGTTGGGTTAGGTTAGGGGTTGGGTTAGGTTAGGGGTAGGGTTAGGTTAGGGGTTGGGTTAGGTTAAGGGTAGGGTTAGGTTAGGGGTTGGGTTAGGTTAGGGGTTAGGTTAGGGGTTGGGTTGGGTTGGGTAAGGTTAGGGGTTGGGTTAGGTTAGGGGTAGGGTTAAGTTAGGGGTTAGGTTAGGTTAGGGGTAGGGTTAGGTTAAGGGTAGGGTTAAGTTAGGGGTTAGGTTAGGTTAGGGGTAGGGTTAGGTTAAGGGTAGGGTTAGGTTAGGGGTAGGGTTAGGTTAGGGGTTGGGTTAGGTTAGGGGTAGGGTTAAGTTAGGGGTTGGGTTAGGTTAGGTTAGGGGTTGGGTTAGGTTAGGGGTAGGGTTAGGTTAGGGGTTAGGTTAGGTTAGGGGTTGGGTTAGGTTAGGGGTTGGGTTAGGTTAGGGGTTGGGTTAGGTTAGGGGTTAGGTTAGGTTAGGGGTTGGGTTAGGTTAGGGGTAGGGTTAGGTTAGGGGTTGGGTTAGGTTAGGTTAGGGGTTAGGTTAGGTTAGGGGTTGGGTTAGGTTAGGGGTTGGGTTAGGTTAGGGGTAGGGTTAGGTTAGGGGTTGGGTTAGGTTAGGGGTTAGGTTAGGTTAGGGGTTGGGTTAGGTTAGGGGTTGGGTTAGGTTAGGGGTAGGGTTAGGTTAGGGGTTGGGTTGGGTTAGGTTAGGGGTTAGGTTAGGTTAGGGGTTGGGTTAGGTTAGGTTAGGTTAGGGGTTGGGTTAGGTTAGGGGTAGGGTTAGGTTAGGGGTTGGGTTAGGTTAGGGGTTGGGTTAGGTTAGGGGTTGGGTTAAGGATAGAAAACTCACCTCATTTACTCCCTGAGCACTGCTATCCCTCTCAACCAAGCCCTCTCACCAAGCCCTCTCACCAAGCCCTCTCACCAAGCCCTCTCACCAAGCCCTCTTACCAAGCCCTCTCACCAAGCTCTCTGTGACATGGGATTATCTGACGAGTCTTCATTCCTTGTAGAACTGTGTAAAGAGTGTTGTGGAGCCTTTTTTTCTACTAGAAACGTATAAATAATGTTGGGAGTCTTTAAAACACGTAGGTCTACACCCAGATGGATTGATGAAAGGCTGTGAGAGGGGAGAGGAGAGGAGAGGAGAGGAGAGGAGAGGAGAGGAGAGGAGAGGAGAGGAGAGGAGAGGAGAGGAGAGGAGAGGAGAGGAGAGGAGAGGAGAGGAGAGGAGAGCCTGATATGTTTTGTTTGGCCAGTAAAAACAGCGTCCTGCACAATGCATCCCAACAGACATCCAGTCAGATTGACCCGGCATTAGGGTGATAGTTGAGCTGCTAATGGTTGTTCTCTGGCTTGTCAGTACGGCCAGTTTCATCATTATGGCCTGGCTTTAGAGTCATAGTATGTCCTCTCTCAGTAAGACTCATGCCAGTTTCCTCATTCATCACACTGATCTATATCCAAGTGATGCCAACAGATGTGTAATATCATTGTCTTTCAAATTTGGCCATTTGGATGAGGGCGAGAGACAATGTTAGTGTCTCATATTCAGTTGTGTTTTTGCATTCCCAACTTAAAGTGACTCTAACTGGTTGATTGACAGATATTATTTGGCCTATATATTAACGTTCATCCTTATTTCCATAGTGATTTATATAGTTGCCATGACGCCTAGTGGCAGCGTAGGCAGAGCTCATGTATGTTCTGTACATATTTAAACATATTTAATAGTTTTTTTGTAAATATTCTTTACAAACATTTTATTTTCTCAATAGCTAAATAAGTGAAGATCAAGTCGACATCATTAATTGGATTCATGCCCGTAACTTGATGAACATCTGTGTTGTCAACAAGCTAGCTAACGCTAGCTAGCCGGTGTGTTTTCATTAGAAGACTCTGTGTTGTCAACAAGCTAGCTAACGATAGCTAGCCGGGTGTGTTTTCATTAGAAGACTCTGTGTTGTCAACAAGCTAGCTAACGATAGCTAGCCGGTGTGTTTTCATTAGAAGACTCTGTGTTGTCAACAAGCTAGCTAACGATAGCTAGCCGGTGTGTTTTCATTAGAAGACTCTGTGTTGTCAACAAGCTAGCTAACGATAGCTAGCCGGTGTGTTTTCATTAGAAGACTCTGTGTTGTCAACAAGCTAGCTAACGATAGCTAGCCGGGTGTGTTTTCATTAGAAGACTCTGTGTTGTCAACAAGCTAGCTAACGATAGCTAGCCGGGTGTGTTTTCATTAGAAGACTCTGTGTTGTCAACAAGCTAGCTAACGATAGCTAGCCGGTTGTGTTTTCATTAGAATGTTACCTACAGACTCTGTGTTGTTTTTCACCAACAGTGACCCCAAGAGGAGGCTACACAGGCAGGGGTGGCATTGGCACTGCTTCATTGCTCAGGAGGATACTTGGGCTGTACTCTGTGGGGAGCTCGAACTTCATCGGAGAGTCCCAATACCGAGAAGCTGCAGACGGCAGAGATGCCCCGATGACATGGAGCAGCCTGCCTACCTGCCTGCCCTTGGACATGCTGACCTGACCAGCACCTCCAACCGCCAGCTCCGCTGACCATCTAGCTTCCAGATCCTCTCATGACCGCGGCTGTCCATCTGGAAGCGTCAAGAAGCACTCCAACAGACTGGATCTAGAAGCACTCCAACAGACTGGATCTAGAAGCACTCCAACAGACTGGATCTAGAAGCACTCCAACAGACTGGATCTAGAAGCACTCCAACAGACTGGATCTAGAAGCACTCCAACAGACTGGATCTAGAAGCACTCCAACAGACTGGATCTAGAAGCACTCCAACAGACTGGATCTAGAAGCACTCCAACAGACTGGATCTAGAAGCACTGAAACAGACTGGATCTAGAAGCACTCCAACAGACTGGATCTAGAAGCAGTCCAACAGACAGGATCTAGAAGCACTCCAACAGACTGGATCTAGAAGCACTCCAACAGACTGGATCTAGAAGCACTCCAAAAGACTGGATCTAGAAGCACCCCAACAGACTGGATCTAGAAGCACCCCAACAGACTGGATCTAGAAGCACTCCAACAGACTGGATCTAGAAGCACTCCAACAGACTGGATCTAGAAGCACTCCAACAGACTGGATCTCGAAGCACTCCAACAGACTGGATCTAGAAGCACTGAAACAGACTGGATCTAGAAGCACTGAAACAGACTGGATCTAGAAGCACTCCAACAGACTGGATCTAGAAGCACTCTAACAGACTGGATCTAGAAGCACTCCAACAGACTGGATCTAGAAGCACTGCAACAGACTGGATCTAGAAGCACTCCAACAGACTGGATCTAGAAGCACTCCAACAGACTGGATCTAGAAGCACTCCAACAGACTGGATCTAGAAGCACTCCAACAGACTGGATCTAGAAGCACTCCAACAGACTGGATCTAGAAGCACTCCAACAGACTGGATCTAGAAGCACTCCAACAGACTGGATCTAGAAGCACTCCAACAGACTGGATCTAGAAGCACTCCAACAGACTGGATCTAGAAGCACTGAAACAGACTGGATCTAGAAGCACTCCAACAGACTGGATCTAGAAGCAGTCCAACAGACAGGATCTAGAAGCACTCCAACAGACTGGATCTAGAAGCACTCCAACAGACTGGATCTAGAAGCACTCCAAAAGACTGGATCTAGAAGCACCCCAACAGACTGGATCTAGAAGCACCCCAACAGACTGGATCTAGAAGCACTCCAACAGACTGGATCTAGAAGCACTCCAACAGACTGGATCTAGAAGCACTCCAACAGACTGGATCTCGAAGCACTCCAACAGACTGGATCTAGAAGCACTGAAACAGACTGGATCTAGAAGCACTGAAACAGACTGGATCTAGAAGCACTCCAACAGACTGGATCTAGAAGCACTCCAACAGACTGGATCTAGAAGCACTGAAAGAGACTGGATCTAGAAGCACTCCAACAGACTGGATCTAGAAGCACTCTAACAGACTGGATCTAGAAGCACTCCAACAGACTGGATCTAGAAGCACTCCAACAGACTGGATCTAGAAGCACTGCAACAGACTGGATCTAGAAGCACTCCAACAGACTGGATCTAGAAGCACTAAAACAGACTGGATCTAGAAGCACTCCAACAGACTGGATCTAGAAGCACTCCAACAGACTGGATCTAGAAGCACTCCAACAGACTGGATCTAGAAGCACTGAAACAGACTGGATCTAGAAGCACCCCAACAGACTGGATCTAGAAGCACCCCAACAGACTGGATCTAGAAGCACTCAAACAGACTGGATCTATAAGCACTCCAACAGACTGGATCTAGAAGCACTCCAACAGACTGGATCTCGAAGCACTCCAACAGACTGGATCTAGAAGCACTGAAACAGACTGGATCTAGAAGCACTCCAACAGACTGGATCTAGAAGCACTGAAACAGACTGGATCTGGAAGCACTCCAACAGACTGGATCTAGAAGCACTCCAACAGACTGGATCTAGAAGCAGTCCAACAGACTGGATCTAGAAGCACTCCAACAGACTGGATCTAGAAGCACTCCAACAGACTGGATCTAGAAGCACTCCAACAGACTGGATCTAGAAGCACTGCAACAGACTGGATCTAGAAGCACTCCAACAGACTGGATCTAGAAGCACTAAAACAGACTGGATCTAGAAGCACTCCAACAGACTGGATCTAGAAGCACTCCAACAGACTGGATCTAGAAGCACTCCAACAGACTGGATCTAGAAGCACTGAAACAGACTGGATCTAGAAGCACCCCAACAGACTGGATCTAGAAGCACCCCAACAGACTGGATCTAGAAGCACTCAAACAGACTGGATCTATAAGCACTCCAACAGACTGGATCTAGAAGCACTGAAACAGACTGGATCTGGAAGCACTCCAACAGACTGGATCTAGAAGCACTCCAACAGACTGGATCTAGAAGCACTCCAACAGACTGGATCTAGAAGCACTCCAACAGACTGGATCTCGAAGCACTCCAACAGACTGGATCTAGAAGCACTGAAACAGACTGGATCTAGAAGCACTCCAACAGACTGGATCTAGAAGCACTGAAACAGACTGGATCTGGAAGCACTCCAACAGACTGGATCTAGAAGCACTCCAACAGACTGGATCTAGAAGCAGTCCAACAGACTGGATCTAGAAGCACTCCAACAGACTGGATCTAGAAGCACTCCAACAGACTGGATCTAGAAGCACTCCAACAGACTGGATCTAGAAGCACTCCAACAGACTGGATCTAGAAGCACTCCAACAGACTGGATCTTGAAGCACTGAAACAGACTGGATCTAGAAGCACTCCAACAGACTGGATCTAGAAGCACTCCCACAGACTGGATCTAGAAGCACTCCAACAGACTGGATCTAGAAGCACTGAAACAGACTGGATCTAGAAGCACCCCAACAGACTGGATCTAGAAGCACTCCAACAGACTGGATCTAGCTTCTGTTGTAGCTTATATTTATTCTTAAATGACTTGTTGTTTATTTTGCGTAACATTTTTACATTTTAGTTAAAAACAATGTGTCTAGTTACGGGCGGAGTTAAAATGTTGGCTGTCAGAAGTATTACAATGTAAATGTATTTTTAATCCGTCTGTCTGCATATTTCAAGATATGGCACACAGTATGAGGATGCAGTGAGATACGCGATGGGTTGGACTATACCTTTCCAGTCAATCATCTATAAAAAAAAAAATGATATTTAAAAATCTCTGTTGGTAATGGAAAGCTCAAACGCTTTACTCTCTAAAAAAATGTAAAGTGTGGGCGACGGAGAGAAACCAAATCAAATGACGTTGCCCGCGGACTAGCCTCGGTTTGAGAAAGAGAGTGTCATCTTGCCATCTACTAAAATTTGATTTGATTAAAAAACATGAAAGTATTTCTGAGAGTTATTGACCTCACAATAAGCCAGATTCGAGTTACTTACATAGTGTTGCTGAAACTAGAAGAAACAGCCACGGCATAATCAATCAAAAATAATCAATCGGAAATGGAAATCTTTTGACATTTTATTGACAAAAAACGTTTTATTGACAAAAAAAAAAAATATATATATATATATATTCTTGGGAAGTAATCTAATTCTATCACTGTCAATTGATTAAGATATTCACTTTCTGTACAATAGAAGATGTTTCATCTCAAACAGCTTTTAGGGAAACACTTGTGACCTTCATTTGTTGGGATTACGGCACAGAAGAAGAGTAGTCAGGAGTTAAATCTTAGAAGGTAGGCCTCCTCTGTCTGGGGTGGAAAGGTAGGCCTCCTCTGTCTGGGGAGGAAAGGTAGGTCTACTCTGTCTGGGGTGGAAAGGTAGGCCTCCTCTGTCTGGGGAGGAAAGGTAGGTCTACTCTGTCTGGGGAGGAAAGGTAGGCCTACTCTGTCTGGGGTGGAAAGGTAGTCCTCCTCTGCCTGGGGTGGAAAGGTAGGCCTACTCTGTCTGGGGTGGAAAGGTAGGCCTACTCTGTCTGGGGTGGAAAGGTAGGTCTACTCTGTCTGGGGTGGAAAGGTAGGCCTACTCTGTCTGGGGTGGAAAGGTAGGCCTACTCTGTCTGGGGTGGAAAGATACGTCCCCTCTGTCTGGGGTGGAAAGGTAGGTCCCCTCTGTCTGGGGTGGAAAGGTAGGTCTACTCTGTCTGGAGTGGAAAGGTAGACCTCCTCTGCCTGGGGTGGAAAGGTAGACCTCCTCTGCCTGGGGTGGAAAGGTAGTCCTCCTCTGCCTGGGGTGGAAAGGTAGGTCTACTCTGTCTGGGGTGGAAAGGTAGGCCTACTCTGTCTGGGGTGGAAAGGTAGGCCTACTCTGTCTGGGGTGGAAAGGTAGGTCCCCTCTGTCTGGGGTGGAAAGGTAGGTCCCCTCTGTCTGGGGTGGAAAGGTAGGTCTACTCTGTCTGGAGTGGAAAGGTAGACCTCCTCTGCCTGGGGTGGAAAGGTAGACCTCCTCTGCCTGGGGTGGAAAGGTAGGCCTCCTCTGTCTGGGGTGGAAAGGTAGGCCTACTCTGTCTGGGGTGGAAAGGTAGGACTATTCTGTCTGGGGTAGAAAGGTAGGCCTTCTCTGTCTGGGGTGGAAAGGTAGGACTACTCTGTCTGGGGTGGAAAGGTAGATCTCCTCTGCCTGGGGTGGAAAGGTAGACCTCCTCTGTCTGGGGTGGAAAGGTAGTCCTCCTCTGCCTGGGGTGGAAAGGTAGACCTCCTCTGTCTGGGGTGGAAAGGTAGACCTCCTCTGTCTGGGGTGGAAAGGTAGACCTCCTCTGTCTGGGGTGGAAAGGTAGGCCTCCTCTGCCTGGGGTGGAAAGGTAGGCCTCCTCTGCCTGGGGTGGAAAGGTAGGCCTCCTCTGCCTGGGGTGGAAAGGTAGACCTCCTCTTTCTAGGGTGGAAAGGTAGACCTCCTCTGCCTGGGGTGGAAAGGTAGGCCTCCTCTGTCTGGGGTGGAAAGGTAGACCTCCTCTGTCTGGGGTGGAAAGGTAGACCTCCTCTGTCTGGGGTGGAAAGGTAGGCCTCCTCTGCCTGGGGTGGAAAGGTAGGCCTCCTCTGCCTGGGGTGGAAAGGTAGGCCTCCTCTGCCTGGGGTGGAAAGGTAGACCTCCTCTGTCTAGTGTGGAAAGGTAGACCTCCTCTGCCTGGGGTGGAAAGGTAGGACTACTCTCTCTGGGGTGGAAAGGTAGGACTACTCTGCCTGGGGTGGAAAGGTAGGTCTACTCTGTCTGGAGAGGAAAGGTAGGCCTCCTCTGCCTGGGGTGGAAAGGTAGGCCTCCTCTGCTTGGGGTGGAAAGGTAGGCCTCCTCTGCCTGGGGTGGAAAGGAAGGCCTCCTCTGCCTGGGGTGGAAAGGTAGGCCTCCTCTGTCTGGGGTGGAAAGGTAGTCCTCCTCTGCCTGGGGTGGAAAGGTAGTCCTCCTCTGCCTGGGGTGGAAAGGTAGGCCTCCTCTGCCTGGGGTGGAAAGGTAGGCCTCCTCTGTCTGGGGTGGAAAGGTAGTCCTCCTCTGCCTGGGGTGGAAAGGTAGGCCTCCTCTGCCTGGGGTGGAAAGGTAGGCCTCCTCTGCCTGGCGTGGAAAGGTAGGCCTCCTCTGCCTGGGGTGGAAAGGTAGTCCTCCTCTGCCTGGGGTGGAAAGGTAGGCCTCCTCTGCCTGGGGTGGAAAGGTAGGCCTCCTCTGCCTGGCGTGGAAAGGTAGGCCTCCTCTGCCTGGGGTGGAAAGGTAGGACTACTCTGTCTGGGGTGGAAAGGTAGGACTACTCTGTCTGGGGTTGAAAGGTAGGCCTACTCTGTCTGGGGTGGAAAGGAAGGCCAAACATCTGAAAGTACCATACTCAGATACCTAATGAATGTCTCAGATATAATTATTTGCAAACAGGGACAGTTTCATTGCAAAGAAGACACACTGATTTGGCATTGTGGAAATATGATAAGATGAACACATAGCCCTATCTCTCTGTATATTTATAGCCTGTAATTTGTGTTGTATAAACAAATATTCTGCTAATATGTGAAATGACATAGAATTTGCATGAAATGTTTACGAAAGGCTACTATTTCACAGACCTGCAAATATGAGGATAGATTCACGCAATAGTTTTACTATAAAGGAGATCTCTCCACCCCTACTCTTGTCCACGAGGGTCTGCAAACACCAACAAACCTTGTCATGTGATGCTTACAGGACGAAGAACAGTTTCTGAAACTGCATCTCTAAGGCTCGGTCTGTCCAAGAAGCGAAGGTCAACAGTACACATGTTCTCTACTATCCACTTTGTTTGAATTATTATTTTGGGTATAAAGGAGGGTCACTTCTTTTTTATTTTCCAAACGTTCAGAGAACGTTTAAGTAAAACATGTTTTGCTGAAGGGAAGGCCATCCATTTTATTTTCAGAGAGGTCCAATTTTCCTCCCCCGTAACCCTTATTATGAATCACGTTCACTCCCTTCGCCCCTGATCCTCTGGCTCCAGTGTCCAGCCCTTCTGTCAGGAATCAGGATTGTGAAATATTCAGGAGGAGTAAGAATACTTTCAGTATTTGAGCAGTGGATGGATGGAAACTACGGTTAGCCACTAATTCTCCATGGATTTGGCTTGTCAATAAAATTAGCCGCCCTCTTAATAATTAACACTGCTCGCTGCCTGCATCGCTGAGTCTCTGTAACAACGAATACGTTTCCGTCTCAAATGGCACCCTTTTCGCTATATAGTGCACTACTGTTGACAAGAGCCCTATGGCACCCTATTCACTATATAGTGCACTACTGTTGACAAGAGCCCTATGGCACCCTATTCCCTATATAGTGCACTACTGTTGACAAGAGCCCTAAGGGCCAATCTGGTGCACTACATAGGGA